>NC_134495.1:18450682-18751941 GCF_040206685.1 Ascaphus truei
ATGTTTACATTTAGAACCGAAGTCTATAACAGAGGAGTCATCTGGGTGAACCTTCTGATCAAAACAGGATTCAAGGCTGCCAACCAGATGTGATCAATGCTTAATGTTCAAAGTAGATCATTTGTAAGTGTATGCAAAATAAATATTACCATGCTCTATGTCAGGGACGGTCAACTCCAGTTCTCACAGGAACACCAACAGGTCAGGTTTTAAGGAAATCCTTGCTTCAGCACAGGGGGCTCAATCAGTGGCTCGGTCATTCTGACTGTGCCACTTGTGCTGAAGCAGGGCCCTTGAGAACTCGAGTTGGCCACCGCTGCTATAAGTGGTCCTTTCTGATTGGGCTCTTTTGAAAATGAGTTTAGGAACATTGTCCAAGAGCACATTTTACAGATATGTCCAACGCGCTGTTTTCTGTTCGGCCCACCCGACTTGGGGCGAGTCTCCCTGATTTTCAGCATCAGCGTCCCGGACTTCAATGGAGTGTCAGACTTAAAATGTCATTTTGTAGTCCAGTAACCCCCACATTTCCCAGATTTTGGGACTGTTTATTGAGCTTAGACCTTTGAACCTGAACGGTCATGAAAGAGGGGAGCTGTAACTTGGGCAAGTTAGTTAACCCCTTCAGTGCAGGACCCCTATGGCAGCGAGTGGGTTGAGGGAGGGAAATGTGTTGGAAGTCGCAGAAAGCGATTTATAGTGTCAGCGTGTAATGTACCTTTCTATCCCCTGCACAGGGAGAAAGGTGCTTATGTATTCACATCCATGTCTTGGTCAGGGCCAGTGGGATGGCGGTGAAGTAGGTGCCACTGCACCGAGCCCCGCTCTTCCCCACAACAATGAAACTGATTGCCGGGGGGGGGGGGTGAGTGCATGGCGATATTACCAGCCCCCGCACATAGCGCCGCAAGATATTACCAGCCTCCGCACCCTGCACCGCGATATTACCAGCCCCCGCACCGCGATATTACCAGCCCCCGCACCCTGCACCGCGATATTACCAGCCTCCGCACCCTGCACCGTGATATTACCAGCCCCCGCACCAGTTCCCTGCACCGAGCCCCGCGAGATATTACCAGCCCCCGCACAGCGATATTACCAGCCCCCTTATAAATTATATCGTTTTTCATTTTTGGTTCTTAAAAGTTGTATGTTTGTTCCCTTCTAAATGTTACACCCACACCTGTGTTTGACCTGTATGAATCTATACCTTCCTGAACTATCTAGATTGTATCGTTTTATAAAGTCTTCTAAGTTTGGGATCTCACCTCTGTAAAAGACATCCCCCACGTCCCACAACCCACCCTTTTTCCATGTCTTAAATTCTTTTGCAGGGATGCCTGGGGCGAAATGTGGGTTTCCATATAGTGGTGTTCATTTTGATGGGGAGGAGAGGAGTGTGTATGTGGAGTTAGCCTGATGCCATATTTTGTGTGTGAATAACAGTTTGGCCGAGTTCTGGCATCTTCCCGTTTCCACAATAAAGCAGAGAGTGAAGTTGGGCTCGCTATGTGGGTTTCTACATCCACCCATTTGTGGATATGCGGGGCTGAATGCCACATGACTATATGTTTGATATGAGCTTCTTGGTACAGAAGTATCTAAGATCTGGTACTGCTAGACCTTCACCTTCTTTTGGTGCTAGAAGCACAGATCTTGCCACTCTTGCGGCTTTATGTTGCCATATAAACCTGAATATTTTGTTTTGTAGTTTTTTTATCACTGATTGTGGAATGGTTATTGGCAGCGCCTGAAAGTAATATAACAGCCGCGGGAGTATGTTCATCTTTAACAAAGCCATGTGTCCCAACCAGGATATCGGGTCATTATTCCATGACACCAATTCCTTTTTGATTTGTGTCATCAAGTAGGGGTAGTTATGGGTATAAAGAGATTGCTATGTTTTTGTAACATTTATTCCTAAATATTTGATATACTTTTCTTTCCATTCGTAATTAGTTGATAATGTTTTAATAAAGCTTCCAGAGTCAGAGGACGGGGTGATAAAGGTAGGAAGAATTTATTACGAGGGATTTGTAAGAGAGTATTTGAAATGCACTCAAAATAGAGCCGCATCCCCGTCCCTCCTTTCCCTGAGGTTATCAACAGGCAGAAATACTTTACACTGTAGAAGCATACATGTGACGGGTATGAGAACTCGTCTCCGAACGCCTCATTAATCCTGTCCCTTACCTTGTACAGGCATACCCCACATTAACGTACGCAATGGGACCGTGGCATGTATGTAAAGCGAAAATGTACTTAAAGTGAAGCACTACCTTTTCCCACTTATCGATGCATGTACTGTACTGCAATCGTTATAGACGTGCATAACTGATGTAAATAATGCATGTGTAACAGGCTCTATAGTCTCCCTGCTTGCGCACAGCTTCGGTACAGGTAGGGAGCTGGTATTGCTGTTCAGGACGTGATGACATGCGCATGCGTGAGCTGCCATTTGCCTATTGGGCGATATGTACTTACTCGCGAGTGTACTTAAAGTGAGTGTACTTAAAGCGGGGTATGCCTGTATATATCCAGTGTGCGTAGGATAAGAAAGCACAGCCGACGGCTTCAAATCCAAAACTTGTCCGTTTTAAACCGATAAGTGCCACTTGTAGAAAGATAAGCGTTGCTGGGCTCTCTGGCACCAGAGGGGTTAGGTTTGTAATTTGTAGGGGGATGACCACTTGCCCACTTCAGGCCTAGCACACTATCATGCTTCGGGGTACAAACACTGTGTACATTTGTTGTGTTAGCATCTGAAGCGAGGACAGAACGATGCTCACTCAAACTTATACCATACTTCTGAAATTCCTTTCTATTTCTGTCTTCCTGGTAACCGTTCCTATCAAGCTTTGCCTTTTGGTGTAAATCATCCTTTGTTTATATCCGCTGCGTTTTCGGCACAGTTCCTCCTTTCTCCCTATGTTGACATTCCCTGCAACAGTTTTCTCCCCCCCCCCCCTCCCAAACTTTGCTATTACCCCAAAGTTGTTCTCTGTTCCATTCACATGAGCCCAGCTACGTAACTAATCAGAAATAATTCCTTAGAGCAAAATGGTTCACGTTGTTTCCAAGTACTATAATATGAAACAATTTTCACATACATATCCATGTCTCTCCCTCCCACACACACATATACACACAGGGCCGACGCAAGGGTTTCATGCGCCCTAGGCGAAACTTAAAATTTGCGCCCCACAAATAAAATAAACAGTAGCGTAGCTGTCAGGGATGCAGGGGGTGCGACTCAAAATAAAAATAATAGGCCGCCAAAATACCAGACAAAAAAATACAAATAAAAAAACAAGAGGAAAATATACTCATTATTAATGCGCTCCTAGGACCTTTGCGCCCTAGGTGACCGCCTAATGGACGGGACGGCCCTACAAAAACCCACTTAAACCAGGATTATAAGGGGACGTTACCTAAAACCGGAATGGACGTTATGTTCCCTGAGGTGAGCGCGGATCCTCAGAGCTAATTATATGCACAAACAGCGTCATCCCATTAGCATAGGGTTAATGTCACATTATTGTAGCACAATGTTGTGTTATCTTCCTATAACGTCTTAGAGTTTCTCCCATCCAGGCCCTGCATTTCCAACATCTGTACCATATATATTTACATTACCCTAAATTACAAGTGAGATTTCAGTTTGGAAAACTGCACTTCGCTGCTTAAGCAACTAGTATGAAATTAACAGGAGCAGAGTCCAAGGGCCACTTCAAAGACCAGATTTGACCCACAAGATAGAGCCCTGATATTCAGTAACCCAATAATAGGGGGGCATGATTTGCTACCCAGCAGAGCTTACACTCTGTTTTGTGACAAAACCACAGAGAAAATGACTTGTCTAGGATAAGAATGAGAACATAGAGACTGACATAGAAGCCATTGGAATGGTGTTCATGACCAAACACTTTAACCACTACACCAGCTTTAACCACAAAGTAAATACGCTACATCCTGTGGTATTTACAGAGCTGCTCATAAAGATGTCTACTTCTATATTACTTTGGACCAATTAACTCCCACACCCCGTGACAGACTTCCTACACCTCGAGGGTAAGGAGTTTCTGCCTCGCTGCCTCTTCCGGACACAACCCCATTTGAATCAGAAATAAATATTTACTTGGCCTGTTATTGAACTGGGTCAAGTCATCTTGATCTTCAAGAAAAAGACTGAAATGCTAAAGCAGACCTGGGACAATAGCCGAGTTTCGAGTTTGAACCCCCTGACCCCGCTTTTCTCGCATGCTCGTGTTTATACTAATGCAGGTCGTATCTATGTTTTGTACGAATAGATGGCGTGTCTAGACTTGCCTGTTTGTATAATCCTCGGTTTCTAATGGTTACTATCTGGGAAGAAGCTTGTTAATGGATGCCCAATAAACATGAATGTTTAGAGGACTCGGGAGTGCCTCAACGCTTCTTCTCTTTCATGATTTGATTTCTTCTGTTGGAGGGGCAGCAGCCTACATGTAAAGAGGCCTTCTTTTTAAGTGGCATAGTGTGGAGTTTAACAGGGAGTTCAACAGGAGTGGAACAAGTGGACAACAGAACACCTAGTGGCCCTGAGATACTGAATGTGAACCGTGCTGAAGACAGCACTTCACTCTAGAGCACCTCCACTAGGGTAACCAAACGTCCCGGTTTTTAGGCCTCTGTCCCGACTTCTTGGACCCGGTTTACTATCCTCACTTGCCTGCCACGGATGAACAAGCAAAAGTCTGCGGCGCCGGAAACAGATGGAGCAGCGGGGGATCCATGCTTCTGAATGTGAAACCCCCACCGTTAATCCTTACTGGCATTTAAATCCACTGCATCGTGCTGGCCAACAGGAAGCCTCAACAGAGAACTGTTCCGGCTTCCTATTGGCCTGCGTGACGTGGGAGATTTGAGCTGCCATTTTGTTTCCCCTGGAGGGTGAGCTGCAGCGGGCTGCTTTTACCAGCATGTATCTCGGAAACCCGGGGGGGTCCCTGAAGCTGAAAATAGCCCAGACAGGGGGAGAACTACCACTTTAAATGAGGAAGCCGTGATTCTTTATCGCTGCTAGACAGCAACTCTGGCAGCTGAAGGGTTAACCCGCTCCCCCTCTTCAGGGCCTGCAGCTTACTGCTTTACAGCTTTCAGTATCTGCAAATCTCCTAATGTTTAACAAATGTACTTGTTTCCCACACCTAGTTACTGCTAACATAGTAACATGGAATGCAGCCAGTGCGGCTCCGGGCTGCCCAGAGCACAGATGTGGGTGTGGGTGTGTAGCACACACACTGTAACAAGGTTTATGCTCCCGATACACAGCGGCGGAAGGAGAGAGCCAGATTTAAAATGCACGTTAATTCCATTACTGAACTCTGACAACCTACAGTGCTGCATACGTGCGCTTCACCTTCTCACTGCGACAAACAGGAAGGGGAAGAATATGCAAGTATGCAAGAATATCTATGTACAATGATGTAAAAGTGTTTGACACACACACACACACACCTCAATCTGTTTACATTAATTAAGAACAACTATTGTTCCCCTGCCCCCTTCATATACTTGAATATATACTGTATATTGGATGCACTGCGCAGGACACACTGGTTTCTCACTGCAGTACTGAATGGCAAGCTCTTCAGGGCAGGATTTAATGGGTTGTAATAAGTTTCATATTTAATATACAAGCTTTGTGAATTAAACATTTATATTATAGGACTGAAACCAGGGGGCCTCCGGGGCTCCAGCACGCTATTTTCCACGCTGGTGACCCCCCGTTTTCAAAGATAATTACCTGTGAAAGAGCCAGTGCTCCTCATAGAGGGAACACGGCTGCTGTAGTCGTCCAATAGGAATCTGCAACGGATGACGTTGCGGGCTTCCTATAGGGGTCGCTACAAACGAGATTTGGTGGCTATATTGTTTCCCCCGGGAAGAGGCGGGGAGGACAGCGTGGTTCAACACTGGAGAAACACACACACACTCTCCAATAAAGCTATTTTTTTAAAAATAATAGTTACAAAGTGGGACAATACCAGAAATGATTTGGTTGGGTCTTTAAGAATAAAATATCCACCAACAACCAATCTCTCTCAGGAAACCGCCTGTTAAACACACAGAACGTAGGTTGAAAAGCACCGATTATCGTTGCACAATGCATGGTGGAGTTACCCCCCCAGGAACATACAATGGTGTTCAGCGACCCAGAAACCCACAGGAAGAATGAAGTCACTTAAGAACTCCTAAGATGAATCCTCCCTGATCGTTATGCTGGAACCTGCCAAGACTTGTCCCTCTACATATTACATTTCAAATTCCAATATCTAGTGAGAGCAAGCAAGGCGTCCCCTCGTTACAGGGCAGATTCCTCTGCTGTGAGGTTGTGCTCAACACAACAGCACCCAATGGTATACAAACATGTAAACCACTCTTAAAGAGGCACTCCAAGCAACACTATGCTTTTCATCAAGTCCCCTATTTTGTGTGTGTGTGTGTGTGTGTGTGTGTGTGTGTGTGTGTGTGTGTGTGTATATATATGTGTGTGTATGGGGGATTAATCACATCCACACACGGGGAGATACAAGCACAGATAACATTCCAAGAGATACTGTTTTTAAGTATTCCCTTTGCTTGCTTGCTTCATTCATTCAACACCGCCGGAAGAGGAGATCAGTGTATCTCGAAAGCTCGCACAAATAAAAGCCTTTCGTTAGCCACAGAACGGTATCGTCTATTTATTTTTTGAATATATATATATATATATATATATATATATATATATATATATTGTGTATATATATATATATATATATAGCTGAACAGCGTTGATTTCTGCTCCGGGAACCCCCTGCTTCCAGAGATACTTACCTCCGTAGGTGCTGCCGCAGTTTAAAGCTCCTGCGTCTCATGAGCCAATAGGAATACACAAGGGGTTGATTTTGCGGCTTCCTATTGGCCAGCAGAACGTAGGATTTTTAAACCGCCATATTGTGAACCCAGCCAGGGCTCATACCGGCAGCACCTACCGAGGTAATTATCTCAGAAAGCAGGGGGGCCCCCTGAGCAGAAATCCACACTGTTCAGCTCCGGGGACCCCCTGCTTCAAACTTATAACAACAAAACGTGTCGTTTTAAAAAGGTGTACTTACCTACTGTACCTTACTTTTGTAAAGTAATAAAAAAGTCCAACTGGCTTCCCTTAACAAATCTAACCATGCTAATAGCAAAGGCTTGGTGTATTTCTTCTTTGGGGAAATTAGCTACAAGCTGAATTTTTTTTAGTAACTTTTGAATGGGGAATGGTTTGTCAATCATGTGTTTTATTTCCACTTAACCCACCCTGTCCTGATCAGATAACTAATAAAAGATAAGGGGATGGTGGGGAAAGGGATTGGCCTGTGCAAACTCTAGTATTAAAAAAAAACAACAAAAAAAACACACAACAGTGACGTCAGAAAAAAAGGGAGCAGCCGGGGGCAATCAAACCCCTCCCAAGTCTCAGCTCGCCACGTGTACAAACCAACTTAAAAAAAAGGATTTAAATCAAGACGATTTGGAATCCCTTTATTAAAAAATAACCACAACAGAAGTCAAGGACGTAGTCAAAATGCTGAAATCCTCACAAGCCATTGATGGTTTAAATAACTCGTACTATTAAAGTTTTATTGGTATTCTCTCCCCAAATCTTATTCAGCTATACCATTCCCTCCTAGATGGTAAACACATCCCTAAGCAAATGGCGGCAGCACATAACAGATATAAGGAAGGAAAAGATTCCCTTAGATGTGGGAGTTATAGACCAACGTCACTGTTAAATGATCTAAAATATATAGCAAAATTCTAGCAAATAGATTGAAGACGCTACTTCCTGGACTGATCCATCCGGATCAAACAGGGTTTTATTAGTGAAAGGCAAGAATCAGATACTCGTAAAATAATCAACCAACTGCCACTATGAAACCACCAGGAGGAGGCTAAGAGGTCATCAATATTAGAAATGGAACTAGGTAGGGTTGTCCATTATCACCCTTATTATTCGCATTGGCAATAGAACTTCTAGCATGCAAAATAAGAGATAATCCAGATATTCATGGATATTCAAGTAGGTAGGCAGAACTATAAATGATCATTATTTGCAGATGATATTTTGACAATTGCAAACCCCCTTACTTCACTTCCCAATGTACATGTACATTATAACTTAACTGAATTTGGCACCATTTCAGGATATAAAATAAATACAGACAAATCAGAGGCCCTATACATGAGGAAAAACGACTTCAAAAACATTTTACTTACAGGTGGAAAGAGACCAATTTAAAATACTGTATTTAGGAATGTATTTAACTAAATCATAACTAAGAAAGGGAAGAGAAAGTAGAAACATATATACAAAAAAGGAAGCTCACAATTGGCATGTCCCAAACCCTGATGAAGGTGCCCTGAGATGGCTCAGAAACATTTCATACCTGTAGATATGAATTAAATACCCTTATTTTTTTCTACCTCTAGTGCCTTCCCTGGTCATTTAATTTTGGCGAATTATCTCTTTTATAACTAAATCATACAATACACTTTAAAATATAATTATCTGAACCTTATCAATGCAAATCAAGCGAGATGTCCAAATATGCGACAAGTATCACATTTCTTGGCTGGGACATAGATGTTCATTGAAAATTAATATTCTCCCAAGATTGCTATATTATTTTCAAACTCTCCCCATAGAAGTTCCAGCAAAAGTATTGAAAGATCTTTAGAATAGGTTTTTTCAATTCATTTGGCCGAGCAAAAGGCCTAGAGTTTCCAGACCAGTCTTACTTCTGCCGAAAACTAGAGGTGGTTTGGCAGTTCTAGATTTAAGGAGGTGTTATGTTGGTTTCCATTTATGCTAGATAATCTACTGGCACTCGAGCGCGAATATAGCCCCGAGTCGACGTAGAAACAGACCTAGCCAGACCAATGGCCCTTTCGGCTTCATTAAAGGGAGGCCAAAGTAAATCGTGGACATATGGCCAATACGACCCAGACAATTGAATTTACACTTAAAATCTGAAACTCTCTGGCTGTAAAATATCAGTTATCCGCCTCGTCTAAATTGATGTCTCTATTTGGGAACCCAAGACTTCCCCGCAGGAATGAATGATTCAGCCTATGGTAATTGGAAATTGGCAGGTATAAAGGATATTAGGAACCTACTGGAGAAGAGAAAACTCATGGATTTTGAGAGCTTTCTTATTAAATATAATCTACCGAAATCTGAAATGTTTACATTTTTTATTGAATCAGATATTATGTGTATCGTCTATCCCCACTGGGGACCTTCCCGCAGTGTACACCTTTCGAAAAATCGACTGAGCCACCTGTGCTGAAGCAGGGATATACAGAGTACCTGGTCTGTTGGTGGCCCTTGAGGACTGGAGTTGGCCACCCCCTGAAAGACTTTTAGGACACTTTGGTTGTGGGGTTTTTTTTGTTTGTTTTTGCTCTCTCTCCACAGGCCAAAGACCTTGACCAATTCGGAAGACATTTTGAAGCTACCTTTGTGTCATCCTAACTTTGATCTCAGTAGTTGCCTGAGCCACTGATTGAGCCACCTGTGCTGAAGCAGGGATTACCTGCCCGCTGTTCTAGTTGTCTTCGCTCGCTTATCCAACTTATGCTTTTGGCTCCTTGTATAGATTAACCCCTTTTGTGCCGTGGGCATCTGCACGAATTGATTAGAAGCAGAAACGCCTTTGTCACCGTTGCCAAAACCCGGCATATTAATGATGAGAACAACGAAGTGTTCATTATGTACACAAAAACACATGGTTATAGGCATTTAATGCAATTGCTGCCAAAGAGATCGACGCACAGTAATGCGTGTTAGTTAAGAGATTAAGAGAAGCATTAGGAATGATTTAAATAATCACTGATAAATGTGGTTCTTCAACACACCATTACACGATCTAAAACGCCAATATTAAACATCTGTCTTCACAAGATTATAAACAAAGATTGAGGTCTGGCCATCTTCAAATGGGAACATTGGCTCAACAGTCCCTGAATAAATTAATAAACGATCATTTTCTGTAAGTATAGAGCACAATAGTTTCCATTTCATTTCCACTGCCTATCTTTTTGTTGAAATCTGACATCCAAGAAATGGCTCTTGGCCTCACACAAATTTAGGCTTGGTTGCGGCCTTGTCACAGTTACAAACAAACAAAGTAGAGGTGACCAATTCAATGGACCAAAATCATGACATTTGGTCGTTCGGACCAAAACATGGCATTTTAAAGTCTGATGTTACTACGATAACCTTTAGACGTCACTGGGTTCTGGGGGCAGCTCCATTTTAACCTCCCAGAAACGCCTATATCGCCTGAATGGAGCATCAGATATTAAAAATAAAAATAGTGAAAGGGGCAGGGGGGGGGGGAGGAGAGAGAAAGAGAGGGGGAAGGGAGAGATCTTTCAAAGTAAAATAAATAAGGACTTCTGCTTCAATGCAAATGGGACTTATGCGAGACGCCATTGAAGTTTGTTTATGCAAAAAAAATCAGTAAGACGGATTTCAAACCAGGGAGTCTCAAACAATCACAGAGAATTGACATGTCTGAATGTTTAGCAGAAGCACAAACAATCTGAATTGTCTTAGCCACAGATCACTTTGGAAGTTTACATAGCAGCGGTGTTAAGAAAACACACCCGCCAGAGTCTTAAGAAAAAGGGGAAAAAAACACAAAGGAATGTTTCTTTGTGCCCAAACAGCTCTATTAAAAGTCATTTCCCTTTCAGTGCGGTAAATATTTTGACCGAGCGGTGAGAACTCAAAACTGTATTGAGACGCTGGAAACAATAGTGAGAACTTGTCTGCCAAAACAACAGCTTTGGCAATTTCAGCAGCATGACAAAAAATATACTTAAATCAAGATGTAGAGGAGAGGTGTGCGGAAATTTCCCCGTTTGAGTAGGGGGTGTCATGATAGGCTGGCCAGGCGTGTAATAAAGGGGTCAACCCCCAGTTGGCAGCCCCTACAATCATGCAGGATGCGAGGGGTTAATGGAATCGTATACATGAATTTCTGCAGTCCCCTGCTTCAGCACAAAATGTATTCCCCTTTGTTTTATGTGTTCCCGCCCTCTGACGTGATTGCACCAAATATCTACACTGGGGTCAGGCCGGGAGGGAAGGGGTTAACTGTGTTTGAATGTTTATGGCCCTTTGTTCCCCTTCCCGCCTTTTTGGCCACCATTTGCAGTGACATACAGAATGCCATGTATTCCTATGCAGAGCTTACCGGGCTGTTGCAATTACTGCTGTTTTTGAAATGAGGTTTCGGACCTAAAAACATTATCTCTTATCACAATACCTGGAGGGCTGAAATTTGGCCACGAGGCAGAGACCCCGGAGTCAGGATTGCATGGCAGGTTTCAGCCCTCTCAGATTAACCGAACGGAGTATTTTTGATATATATAAATTGTGATATATTTCTGTATAGTCAGGGCTACCCAATTAGCCCACGAAAGTTCCTGGCCATTTGGAATTGTATTGAGCCATCAGGCGCCGATGTGTCTGCGTGCTTTGTCCAGATCAAGGCTTTACCCCACAGATTAAGTGTGCAGGGGGCAGAGATAGCAGGATCTGGTTGTTTATGTTCAAGGGCCACAAATCACATCTCCAGTCAGCGTTTCCTCTGTGAAGAAATGCAGATGGGGTGCACTAAATGGGTCTCTGACTGACAGTGTGTGCGCATGTCCCACCTACCAGGGGGCATGTACCAGCTTGCTCCCACATGAGCTGTCAAACGTTAATTGGGTCCAGATAATTGTTCTCCAATTCCTGGGTCCCAATGTTAAGGAGAAGAGGCTAAAATCTATTTAAGTGACTGTAAGCCCTCTACCCAGGGTTCTTCGTTTGTATCCTGTATCGCTGAATGAATTGCTCGCCTGAATCCTGGCTACTTCATGGTCCCCATCCCAAGTAAGTGTAAATATTCCGTTTGTTATTTGTCCAACATTGTGTTACCACCTTATCTGAAGGAATAAAATCTCTTTATCATATCACAGTCATATTCGATTCAACCCAGTAATGTGGTGTATATTATAACCCTGTAAGCTATCGTGACAGGGAGGTGGGGGGGCGGGGGGGGGGTTGGGGGGGGGTCAGAGTTTGCAAGCGATTCTAAGAGTTAGTGCGCATTGCAATATTGATAATTATGCTAATTTGCAAAGTTCTCTAAAACCGCTAGTCACTTAATATGGAGACTATAATTATTACGCCGCTCGTTTCGCTCGCTGCTTGGCGACATGCGACTGAAAGCTTCATAGTTTGGCAACATTAACCCTTTGAGGCCCTGCAAAATATTTAGCAGGGAATCTAATTTGGGGGGAAAACCCATCATATGTTGTGAGTGAATTTTGGACAGTTTTGCACCTGCATACAATCTGCAAAAACCGCTTATACTACTGTATACAAGGCACTGCAGTAACTCTAACTAGCTGAAAGTACCCGGCATTGCTTGGGAATTATATGAAACTAAAAAATACTGAGTGTTTTAAATGGATCATTACATTTTTTAGTTTCTCAATGAAAAAAAAATGTATATATTTTTATTCTAATGTTGTTGGATATACTATATTTTAGTTTTTTCCATCAGGCATAAAAACATAGTTGTCATTGCTGATATCAGCAACGCGCGAGAGGGTGGGGGGGGGGGGTTAAGGTTGGGTGTCACATTAACTATGACATTTCCAGACTTTTGAAGGGTTTGCTTACAAACCTTAACCACAGTTTAACTACGGTTTCAATTGAATATATATGTACAGTATGTATCTGTCTGTGTATCTATGGGGTGTCTGTGTATACAGTAAGTGTATATTTGTATGGTAATAAAAGCCTGTGTATAGGTCTGTCAGAGCCATAGCTCCGAGACCATGAAACACACTCACAAACACACTTTGGTTAAAACCAGTGAAGTTTTGAAAGGTTCGATCCGCCATATTGATTCAAAATGGCATCCAATTGTATCCAGACAGAAACCTGCTCCTTGATGTCAGAAACCATCATGCAAAATGTGAATATGATATCTTAAGAGGTGTCCAAATGCCTAGCAAACATACAACTTTCCACAATGTATAGTAGATGTGTAGCTCTGTATCATGTAAATGTGAAAATCTATATTTATTGTTTGTACATATCACTCATCAGTGAGTGTAAATGTTTTCTCTGTGTATCAGTGTGTGTTTGTGTGTGTTTGTGTGAATTTGTGTGAATTTGTGTGAATTTGTGTGAATTTGTGTGAATTTGTGCAGTGCGGTAACAAGACGCCAGGTTCTGGCAGGAATACACCTCGAGGTAAAACCCGAAAATCATTTTTCTAGCTTGCAGGAAAATTCACGTCAAGAGATTTTTGCCGGGGCGGCTTAAAATATCGCTACACCTAATTACAAGCAATAATTAGCCCCTAACAAAAGCAGTTCCCATTACTGTACATTTCCCACGGTATAAATAATTGTGATGTTCAGATTTAGGCTTTTACGAAAACTTTTAACCCATTCACTGCCAGCGACGGGTTAAACATACATTATTTCAAACTCTGGTTTGATTTTCGCTGTACAAATCATATTTTTTTTTTTTCAAACACTTATGCGTTTCAGATTTTAGATTTGTATTTTATTTATATCTAGATCAACGTGTGGTTTTTTTTGGTGGCTAGGGTTACAGAAAAGAAGGATATATAAGGGGGGTGCATAAATGCATAACACAATATAACCGGTATTAAAATGAAAAATAAGCAGCATATAAACTCAAAATAACTATTTAAATTAGCGTTGCAATGTGAAGGCGTAATGGTAACACTTCGTTTCCGTCTATGCTATTGCGACCAAATGCACAACCAGCCCCTCTCCCAGCCATACAATTATTTTTTTTGACACACCAAGATAAAAATATATTCAATCGAGATACTTTAAAATAGTTCATATGGATTTATCGTAGCCGGGCCTCTTGTCTTTTTAGGTTTAGATTTATAACAGTCGGATAAAAAAGGAGATAATTGGAGAAGCTGTTACCGACACCGTCTTCGCGGCAGATGTGTTACTGTATATTATTTTCATTTACTTTGCTAACGAAGACATCCCAATGCGGGTGTGAAACCCGGCTCAGCAGGGAGGACGTGCCATGGGAGAGGATGTGCAATTGCTGCAGCGCTCTCTAGTGGCCGCCTCTGATATCTATTCATCTAGAAAGGTAATGTGCATACGTTGAACCCCAGTTGAAAAACCCTGCACTAGAGATGCCAAATGTTTTTAAAAGTGTGTCGCATCCTTTTGGGGGAGTTTCCATTACATTTTACAATTTGCGAACCATTGGCAAAAATTCACATTGCTCAAAAATTCAATAAAATGTTGCTAATTTCTTCGGGACCTCTGAATGGTGAAGTGTTTTCTTCCCCTTACCCCCCCCCCCCTGTCTTTATCAGAGAGCCAGTAAAGATAAGGGGAGGTGGGGAGGGGGGTCACTGGCTGTACAAGCTCTTGCTGATCACACAGGGACATCTCACACAAGGGAGCAGCCAGAGGCAATCCCCACGTCCCAGGTCTCACTAACACACACATTAAATATACGCATAGGTGTCAGGTTTGGGTAAAACAGGTGTCAATCACCAACGTGACCCCTTAATCAGGTCACTGAAATTAGCTCACTTTGGTCCTGGGAAGGATTATCCTCTTTAACAACACAATCAGGATTTAGGAAAGTTCTTTTTTACTGTATGTCCTCTGGAATGAGATCCTCCCCACCCTGTCCCCATGACACAGTCCCCTTATCAGACACTGCAGATACACCCAGCTAATCTGTCAGACCATATTTGATTCCCCAGCATCTGAAATAGGACATCATTCCCAGGGCCTGCGCAAGGGTTTCATGCGCCCTAGGCGAAACTTAAAATTTGCTCCCCAGTTGTATACATCTATCGGGGCTGAGACCACACCCCAGCGCGATGCAAAAAAAAAAATAGGGCGCCATAATACCAGACAAAAAAAAGAAAAAGAAAAAAGAAAAAACAAGATAAAATAAATCAAAAATAATAATAAGAAAAAATAATTATTAATGCGCCCCTATGATCACTGCGCCCTAGGCGACTGCCTAGGTTCGCCCTGATTTCATTCCGTAAGCAAATATTTCCCCTGTTACCATGGCCCAGCCAAAACCAGACCCTCCAACATTGGGGATTAGAAATGGGTACCACTTTGGTTCCTATATCAGTACGGATTACAGGAAACTACTTGAAGGTTTAATACCGGATAATATTCAGGAATACCTAATGGAAAACAAAATTATTAGTAATAGTCAGCATTGATTTATGAAGGATAGATCATGCCAAACTAACCTTAATTGTTTCTTTGAGGAGGTAAATAGGAATTTAGACCAGGGTAATGCAGTTGTTGTGGTCTACTTAGATTTTGCAAAGGCTTTTGATACGGTTTCACACAAGAGGTTGGTGTACAAAATAAAGCAAATTGGACTCAGTAAAAATATATGCACCTGGATTGAAAACTGGTTGAAGGACAGACAACAGAGGGTTGTCATAAATGGAACTTTTTCAGGTTGGGTTAAGGTCGTGAGTGGAGTGCCTCAGGGATCGGTACTGGGACCCCTGCTTTTTAACTCGTTTAGTAATGACCTTGAGGTTGGGATCGAGAGCAAAGTCTCCATCTTTGCTGATGATACTAAATTATGTAAGGCAGTAGAATCAGAGCTGGATGTAATTTCTCTCCAGAAGGACTTGGATACACTGGAAACGTGGGTAGGTACATAGAAGATGAGGTTTAATACAGATAAATGTACGGTTATGCATTTGGGAAGCAAGAATAAACAGGCAACTTACAAATTAAATGGGGATAAATTGGGGGAATCCTTCATGGAGAAGGATTTAGGAGTGCTTGTAGACAGCAGGCTTAGCAATAGTGCCCAAAGTCATGAAGTAGCTGCAAAGGCAAACAAGATCTTATCTTGTATCCGCGGAACGGATTTTGAACGGAAAGCTCGGGAAATTCTGCGAAACGGATTTGGACAGTTTCGCCCGTCTCTGCTCCCAAATGTGTTTGCGAATGGCCAGCGAGATAGATATAGATATAAGTTAATGTGACTTTTTGAGACTGATCTGCAAAAATCTGCGGCTGAAAGGAACTGTCCAATTTGCGGCAAGGGCGAATCGCAATGAAAAAAATAGCTCATTTCGACCTATAAAATTGTCTCTGCTGATCAAATGTCATCGATCTTCAAGCTAGTATAATTAGCTGAAGGTTCAGAAATGTAGCCAATGGGAGACAGGCAGTGGAGCGCTCCTCTGCTCACACACAGGCAAGAAGAAGGGTTTTTCCTTGTATACACCTGTGCCTCAGGCACCAGAAAATAGAAAGTGACTTGCTACCAGGAGCGGAGACCGGAATGTGAAACGGGCTCTCACTCAAACTCAGAGACCCCAGGCCTTTAATCACGGAGCCACCACTTCAGCCAACAGCAAGGGGCACATAAGTTAGACCTGGTGTTGATACGTACAGGACATATATAGGTACCGTACCGGCTAACTAGGGACAGTTGGAGGGTATGTAGAAACTAACATACAGTATATTTATGTGAGCTTAAACACAGTAATAGTAGGGGAGGGGGAGCCAAACCTAGGATGCTTTTTTCACCCCATATTAACCCCTCTTCTGCCAGAGGCCAACACACCATCATGGTAGGGATTAAACATTTCATGTACAGCGCTGCATACATGGTTAGCAGCAAATAGGAGAGAAAAACAAACTCATTACAAGCAAAACATTTTGACAACACAGGACAGCAGGATATTGGTTTCAAGCTCAATTCAAAACCGCAAGTTCCTCAAAATAAAAGGCCCATTTCAGCTCTCTCTGAAAGGCTACAGCACAAGAAAAGGTGAGTCACAGTATCCAAAAATACCAGGGAGCAGACAGTCTAACATGTTGCATATAAAAATAGGTCCCACTTTGGTTCCTCTACTGATGCTGATACTGAAAGCAGTTCCTATGGAAGTCCTCTAACCTAGCAGCTTAATGCACACGCGCGTCTAAGACGTTTGGTTGGGACCAAATCGCCCCCAGCACTCCCCCGCCAGTACAGTACAACTCACCTCCGGTCGCCTCGCCACCAGTCACCACCCACAATTTTTAAATGTCTTCGGAGGATCTCCCCAGCCGCCGCCGATCTGCTGGCATGTGTGAGCACGCCCGTGCGTGCGCCCAGCCAGCGCACACGCGGAGGAAATTTTAAAAAATTGTGTCCTAGCTGAGCGCACGCATGGTCATGCTCACACATACCTGCGGAGCGGCGGCGGCTGGGGAAATATGCCCTGCGGCTGGGAAGATACCACGAGGACATTTTAAAATGGCGGCTGGCAAAAGGCAGCAAAAGTGACCGGAGGGGAGTTGTCCTGGAGGCGGAGCGCCGATGGTGATTTGGTCGCCGTGCAAACATCTCATTCCGCACAGCGACACGCACGTTTAATAGGTACCGCTAATCATACAGGACCTAAAACATGACGGCCCCTTTCAGCTACTCATACAGGACCTAAAACATGACGGCCCCTTTCTGCAGGTAAAGTCTTCATGTCCCCTTGCTTCTCCGCACACCCACCAGTGCCAGACACCAAGAATACAACTCCAAACGCAGAGCCTGCCCTGAGAAACACCAGTAATACTACGATGGTGTACGAGTCCAAATACATACATTGAACATGCCGACATTTGTCCTTCATTCTTGCTGTGCCTGTCCCCTTTCAGGTCACCAGTGGTACCTGCTCCCCAGATGCGAGAACCCAGGTTAGCGCTCACCGTAACTTTGGGTGAGTCACCCTGGTAAATTGGGAATAAGCTCTTTGGGACAGGGAGTGCAAACATTCTATACACAGCACAGAGTACACTATCCACACGACAGCCGCGATTCCCCACGCAAACACGGCAAACTCATAATCAGACTTCTCTCTCAAACACAGACTTCCAACCTCGGTTCTGTTACCGGACTGGTTTGTAACTGGCAATGCTGGTTTTACTCCCTGTCTCGCTGGTATTTTAAGAGAGGAATGTGTAAGGTGAGAGGGGATGCTGAAATCTGCCTGTAGGAGATGTGAGCAGAGGATAAACACCGGAGACTGTTTTAGGAGAAAATAAAACGTAGGCTTTATTAGCCAGCAGCTTTAAACAGAAACAACATGAGCAGAACATAATAACCAGGCCTAACCCCATGCAGGGAACTGTAACATTCAGCTGCCCCTATCTGAGGGCTGGAAGGCTAGGCCTCTTACCAACCTTTTGACACCAGTCCAACGAGAGGTACCTGTAGGCAGGGTGCTCTTCACGTCAGTCCTGGGTCTGTGGTGATGTCATCAGGGGTTCCCACTGGCGGGTTCCCGGGACCAGTGTTCCTTGGATCAGAGAGTCTCTTCCCCTGGGATCTCTCTGGCAGCACATAGTCTCTCTGTGCTAGAGATCCTCCTTGCAGTAAATGCTGCAGGCTTTTTAAAAGGAGCTAACAAGCCAACTGAGCAGGTTAGTTAGGACAGTGTCCCCTGAATTAACCTGCTCAGTGCTGGGCTCAAGCTCTCCACACAGCTGTTTCTGCAAAACTACTTCAACAGGGAAGGTACCCTGTGCCACTGCCTTTCCATCACAGAGTAACAAGAGCAATAATGGGCAAAAGGCAGCCCTTGTGGCTTCACTGGTGGCCCTCAACGGCTGACCACCCCACCAGCCTCCTCAGTGCAGCGGGAGCGGAGATGTTGCAGTGTGGTTCATAGTTTCTCCCCGCTCCTCTCCTGTGATACTCACTAGTTCCTCATCTAAGGAGAGGAGTGGGACAGTATTCACCGCCGGCATAAAGAAGCTGACCCAAGGGGGTGAGGATATAACATATTGTCCACCACTACGTAGGAGAACAGAGAACCGAGCGCCTACCTGCATTCGGATTCACCTGTTGGAGGTAACGATCCGTCCGTCCTACTACACTACCCAATCACTGCACCCCGGTTCCAGTCGTAATACGCACGAGACTCCCGTGCGTCATATAACTCCACCCTAACTCCTCCTATTGTCCTATGAAAAGTCCCAATAGCCTGGTCTCATGGCTATTGCCCCACAGTCGCTCATACTAACGACTGCCATCTACTGCATTTATTCCCTCAACTGATGTCTCTGTAAGTCTCCGAACATATCACTTAGATTGCAAGCTCACTGGGGCAGAGATCGGCTTCCTATTGTCTGACTTTGTTGCGCTTATAGTACTATAATTCCCTGTACTATATTGTCTTTGTAAAGCAACGAGTACACTGTATGCGCTATATCAAGATATATACATACATACATACATACATACACACATACACACATACACACATACACACATACATACTGCACCGACACACTTTATTCGAGCAAATACCCAGTATGTACCTGGCAGATACCTGGAATGCGCCGCTCCTCACCTCTGACAAGCCCCGTTGCATTTGCCTTCCCAGCCTGGGTTCATGCCTGGCTGACGGGCGGCTGATCTGTTAAATGATAATGATTAGGATTTAACAGGCTGCAATGCTTCGCGTGTCTACCAGATGGCATAAATTCATGAATTGTAATGCAGTATATATATATAAATACTGTGCAGTATTGCAGCCAGCGGGAATAAAATGCTTCAATCCCTGCCTGGAAAATACCTCAATGCACTCGGGCAGAAAACAGTCACAAACCTCAATACACCCGGGTATACCCGAATTCGTGGGACTAGCTGAGCTCGAATAAAGTGTGTCGCCAGTGTACTGGCCAAAGCGCAAGATGAAGCAAATGACACAAAACTCTGAGCAAAGACCTTGATACAAAGACACAAATGACGCAATTAGCATTCATTTAGCTCTATATATACTTTGATAGATCTCCGCCGAGTTGAGAGGATGTTACAATGACCAGGTTTACACGAGCAGGCACATTTTCCCAGGTGTGTTATACTTGTGTCTAATTGCATTGGATAAGAAAAAAACGACAGTGAAACTAAAGGGTCAGATGTTTCTAAAATCAGATTGTATAGTGTATGTATACCTTATTTATATAGCGCTCACAGCTGTACTCGGCGCATTACAAGAGAGACCACACAGTACAGGGAATACAATGTGTGTAATAAATAAGATTAGACAATAGGAACGGAAATCCCTGGCCCAGAGAGCTTACACTCTAATATGGTTTATTGTCTGTTACACATAGCCACACAGACATGGGTTACAAAATTATTAATGCTTACATATAAACTGTATAAATATGATTACATATACGTTTTTCACAAAATAATAAATACAACTAAACCAACCTATTTATTATGAGCGGTTCAGCTAACTCTTTATTTTCATTGCACTGTAATATAGTTCTATTAAAATACATTCAGCATCAAAGGTTAGGAGGATATCACAAGGCGGCACTCGGCAGTGTGAGGGTTAAGGAGATGGAGATTCCATTGAGAACATTTCACTATACAAGGATTGTATGAACCTCTCTACCCTTTGTGTCCCTAGAAACCCCAAGCACTGGTTTAGTCTGGCAAACTTACAGTCAACAGAGGTGCACATGACAAGATCCGGTTTCTCCTACTGGAACTCATACAAGAGAGACAGACCAGCCTGGATCCTGGATAATTCTTCTGTTCTGTTTCGCTGGACTTAGCCCATTTTAACTCCCCCACTAAAGAACCAGAACAAACTACTAAAAAGATCCCCCAAAACGTCTTCTAAGTGGTGTAAAATAAAAGGCTTTAATAAATATATATATATATATCTCAACCCTGTTAAAACGCGATCCGCTACAACGCGAATCCGCTTATAACGCGAATCCGCTTATAACGCGAATCCGCTTATAACGCGAATCCGCTTATAACGCGAATCCGCTTATAACGCGATGCAAGCGCGGCTCCCACTTTTCGTATGAATACTTTACAACACGATTATTGATATCTTAAATACTTTATTATACAATGCATACAATTGTACATTATTTCTAACGCGAGGTGATTCTTTGGATCCCAAGCTCAGCGTTATAAGGGGGGTGAGCCGTATATTGAAAATCGGATATTAAAATAATAATAATAGAATAGATCCTCATGCAAAAACATATACCGTGGGAAATTCTTTAAGCGCGCGTAGGTAAAACCACACCAACTAATACATGTGGCTGTCCGTGATCTAATCCAGATCCAATCCGGTTTGTGCTCTTCCAGAGTCCTGCTCCGGTCTGCAGAAAGACTCGTCCCCGTTACAAATATGAAAGGTATGACAAGAGCGCAAAAAGAAACCCATAGGGCAGAGTATGTGTATCTTTATCTATATAACGCCCGCCACTGTACTCAGCTCTTTACAAATCTACACAGTATATGCCTTCTAAAAATCCGGTATTGGCGACCATGAGTATTTACAAGTATTATTACTCTGTTTTACCAGCAATACAACAAATTTAAGGACCGATCTGCCCTACGAGTTTCATTTTACACCGTTCATTCCCCTCCCGCCCCCCACCCATAATCAACTCCTTCCCTGCCAGAAAACACAGTCACTGTCTGAAAGAGGCGTATCACCATCGAAACAGACTTTGACAGCAGATAAGAGCCGCCAGGCCCACCTAACTTGCCTATTTCCCTATTCTTTAGAGTGCCGTAGACTCCGACGGAGTGGCCCAGCAGCAGAGGGGTTAAGCACTGCGCGGGTTAACCGCTTCAGTGCCACGGGGATCTGCATCCCATTCATTGCGTTCCCCCCGACGGGGTTACCCCGAAAAGGTTAGCAGGTCGTTACCGGGACGCAGACTGCGAACGCTGGCACTTCCACTTGCGAAGCAACAAACATGCGACATTACACGCAACTTACCCAGGAGTTGCGGAAACACTTCAACATGTGGGGCAGGTAGTAATACTCCATTCTAAGCGCCGCCCGCTAACCCTGCAGCATTCTGAGCGGCCGCTTACTCCAGGGGACCATCGGCAGCCAACACTGCATGCACGCGACACCGTGGCATGTATAACTGAACTGGTCTCCTGTACGGTGTGCGAGACTTCCTCTCCAGCCGGCGTGGTTACATACAGTGGCTGAGCAGGTCACGTGACTGGCCTCACTTCGTTAATTGTAGGATTGGCAATATAAACACGTCCTTCGTTTGCAGAGAGGTTATGAGCTCCCAAGACGACATAGGAGGGGTTTGAGCAGATTGGTGGCTTAAAAACAGAAACGACTCTGCTTAGATTAATTGCACTCAGTGTTATTTCCCCCCCCCCCCCCCCCCCCCCGGAGCCCAGAATAGGGTTACAAGTCTAGCACCTAGTAGCGATATTTATGTCCAGTGAGTCCACCGGCTGGGGTACCCACGAGTATAAAACTATTTATACAACATGAGTAATGAGCTACACAAGGAGGATCTAATGTCATTTCTCTGTAGCAAACATGGTTATATAGAACCGGGACAAAGTGTTACATTGTAGGTCTCAACTACAGTAACATTTAGAAAGGCAGAGATACAGGTCACAGACACACACTTTCCATATATACAGTACACACACGTTATGTGTGTGTGTGTATATGTATATGTATATGTGTGAGTGCGCGTGTCTTGAGACAAAAGGTGGCACTGTGTGCTCATTTGCATGTCATTTCCCAGAATCCCTTGCTACAGTGGAAGCACTGTACACTAGGTGATAACGGTGAACAGCGGGTTGCAGACCTGTCTAAGGCATGTGAATGTGCTGACAAGTAATATTTTTATATGATATATATATATATATATATATATGCCCATATATATATATATATATATATATATATATACACACATATATATATATACACACATATATATATACACACACACACACATATATATATATATACACATATACATACACACAGGATCCCCATGCAAATAAAAATGTATATCTAGACCATAATAAAAAATTAAACCGACGAGCAGTAATCCCCCCAGAATCCTATATAAAAGTTTGACTCGTATAATGTTGGTATCCTGTCCACCTAGCATGTCCTGCTCTTCAAACAATAATAACATTAAGAATTCTAGTGTTCAAAACCATGATTTCCTAAACGGTCAGTGTCAGAGGTTGCCACGGTAACCTTTAGACTGCACTGGGCTCCGAGGAGAGCTCCCTTTTACCTTAAATGTTTCAAAAGGGAGCGACAAACTTTAAAAATAAAATGCAATCAGAAACTGGCAGTCAGTGCAGACTGCGGCTTTAACCAAATTAAGGGGCAGAAAAAGCACTTACCTCATTTTGCAGCCAATATTCATTAAGAAAACCAAAACCAACAGACTAGTAGCTCATGCGCACACGATTCTTGAAAAACTACATAGAAAGTTAACATTTTTCTTATTCCCATTGCGTAGCCCATATTACCTGCTGTCTGTGAGTAGGTTTACAGGCTCTGCACTTTAACCCAGGCAGTGCTGGAAAGCCTTGTAATAAGGCGGGCATACGCTTAAAGGATCCCATGTTAAAACGGGTGAAAAGTTTGGATTGACACACTGTGCTCAGTTGCATGTCATTACCCAGAATCCCTGACTGCAGTGGAAGCATTGTATGCAAAGAGATAATGGGGAAAGACTGGGTTGCAGAGACATGCAAATACACCACTAGTGAGATTTTTTTTTTTTGTTTGTTTTGCTGCTCCTGTTAGAACAAACCGAAAAGCGCTTCTTTAAAATATCACAAACCACTTCCTTCATTTCCACACACTTTCCCAGAGCTCCTCCAGTCTCTGTGGCTGTGAAGCAGCAGCAGAACAATGCGGCGTGAAAGGGTGCAGAATTTAAAGGGAACCGACATCTGACACGTGTGGCCCGCAGATATTCACAATCCGCGCGTTCACGTCTGTGGCCCCCTTTCCAGTTTAATACAACTCGGTTCCACAATAATAAACAGGATTCCCAGTGAATTATAATTTACAAGACGGGTGGAAGGGGAAGAGGTGAATGTTAAAGGAGTAATCCCCCCCAACTAATATTAGTAATACACTGAGCGTCCGTTGACATGTAACAGGTTTTTAGCACACTTCCCCAGCAGTGCAAGATCTTTGCAACACTTTCCTGTTTGTGATCATTTGTTGCCAATACTACCAGCAGTTTGAGCTACAAACTAACAATAGACAATGTTACCTTAGCAGCTACAATGTATTCTTATATTACAGAGTTACACTGACTGAAGGATTGATTTGAAACTGAAAGGCAGCTATTTAGTGAACCTGGGAAGTAGGATTTTGCTGATCGATCACAGGAGAATGAATTGATTGGCAGCTTAGGTAATTAGTTATCAATAAAGTTAATCAAAGGCTTCGTGTATTAAAAGAAAAAATGATATATATATATATATATATATATATATATATATAGATATATATATATTTTTTTAGCTGGACTGCCTTTTTAAATGGCCATCCAATAGGAAGACAACAGATTATGTTGCAGCTGCCTATTGGCCTGAGATTTGGCAGCCATTTTGTTTCCCCTGAGGGTGATGTAAACTTGATAGCTTCCATGGCAAGTATCTGGGGAGGGCTCAGGGGGATCCCCCAGGTTCCACCTTGTAAAAAAAAGGGGGATTTAAAATATAAATAATTAAAACAGTAGTAGGGACTGCTCCATTAGGCCGGGTCCCCAGTGGCCGCTGCGGCGCGCGCGCCGCACACCAGATACACACCTCCATCAGCCAGGCCCCAGCAGCTTCTTGTGAGGGCGCTCACGCTGGCAGGGAAGACAAGAATGTTGTCTTCCCATGCCGCGATCACGTGGTCGGCGGACAGCCAATGGAAGGGCTGATTAGCCCCGTCATGGCCCCGCCCCCACCGCGGTTTTATCTGTGCACGCGCGTGCAGCAGTAAACACTGGGGCCTGAGCCTTAAAAGGAAGCTTCAGCTCATGGCGTTAGCTACACTGTATCCAGTTTATTATCATAAAGGGTGCAAGGTCCCTTTGAAAATGTTTGGGGAGGGCAAGATCAGCATAGGGGTTAATATGGTGTTGCCTTTTCTTGCATACATGTCTATTTATATAGCACCCATAGTGTACTCAGCGCTTTACAAAGACAACACAGTACAGGGAATTATTATACAATAAGGGCAACAAAGTCAGACAATAAGAAAGGAAATCCCTGCCCCGGAGAGCTTACAATCTAAGTGTTGACATGAACATCCTATTTAGGTATTCCCGGCATGTACGCGAAGCAGAGTGTCAGCGCACTGTACATGTGCGTCTGGGCGCTCGGGGAAAGGAGAACCTTTCAGCCTCATAGGGCGAAGAGAATGACCGAATCTTACAGGGCAGCAGCAGATGGCCACGCCTGGCGTAATGTATGGCAAACGCCAGTTCTGAAGGGCCAACCCACAGGTCACGTTTTCAGGGTGTCCCTGCTTCAGCACAGGTGGTGCAGTCACTATAACTATGACTGAGCCACCTGTGCAGAAGCAGGGATATCCTGGAACCATGACCTGTTGGTGACCCTTGAGGATTGGTGTTGTCTGCCCCGGCACTATGTGGTAAAGATACACATATGCAGGGTAACATATGCTTTTACGCACATGTGCGCAGACTGCAGATCTGGGTCCCAGATATTTATCCATTTTACCCAATTTAGCAATCCAGGACTGCAGCGCCAGCACAAACTGTTCCAAATCTAGGTGCTTTCTAATGAACTACAGGCATACAAAGGGCAGCGGTGTAGTGATTCAAGAGCTGGTTCTGAACACATCAACTTACCCAGGTTTGATTTCAGTCCCGTCCCCTCACCGCAGCGATCGTGGAACAGTCTGTACCTCCGCCAGTAGGTAATCATTTCATCCGGAAGCGGGTACACGGCGTGATCCGCCCGAGTGCAAGGATTCCATCCCAGACGTGGCTGCACATCTCTATTCCCCAGCATCATTGCAGCTATAACTTAAAGGCACGGCCAGGGCGGCTGGAGCTAGTAAGCTGGGGAGCTGTACTTTGGGATCACACGGTGTACCAGGGATATTATAGGAAGTGGGAGGGGTCTTGAGAGCCAATGGGATGAGCCATGGGATACGTTTTGTGAATAACTTGCATTATAGAAGGAAACCGGATCTTGAAACCCCTGATGTATTTGAACGCTTCTATCATATACCTTTCTCTCCCCCAAGCTGCACACAGGAGCACCAACAGAAATCTTTGGGCTCAAGGACAAAACGACAGAAGCAGTGCCCACCCACCAATGCACTGGGGGGATCCTGGTGGGGAGGTGGAAGAGAGAAGCGAGGAGGAGGTATGGGCCAGGGGGAGAAGGTATGGGCGAGGGGGAGGAGGTATGGGCCAGGGGGAGGAGGTATGGGCCAAGGGGAGGAGGTATGGGCCAGGGGGAGGAGGTATGGCCAAGGGGGAGGAGGTATGGCCAAGGGGGAGGAGGTATGAGGCTGGAGAGGTGGTATGGGGCTGGGGCCCAAGTGAAGAGGTATGTGGTCAGAGGGAGGAGGTAGTGGTGGGGGAGAAGAGCAGGGGGTATGGGCGTAGAAGGAGGTATGAGGAGGGGGATTAGGTACATGAGGCCTGACTTCCTGTCTAGGCCAGCCCCCGGCCATGTCAACGGCCCTGGCTGCACTGTACATGTCCCGTTCCTTTGGTCTTTCCTGAAACATTTTAGAATTAAGACCATGCACCATATTAGTACATGGTCAGCATCAACAAGAGGTACGATGTTACTGCAAACATTGTCTCCGGAGCTGCACACTCTGCTCTATGTGAAGTCAGACCACAGGTTTATTACGTGGCATTACGCCCTCTCGCTATACAACCCAGCATCTTACTGGCCTTCCCCATTAGCGTGTTACACTTGCCTACCTTTCAGTCAGCTAGAAGAACTCCCAGTTCCCTTTTTCCTCTTTAGCGGTTGACATAATATTTGTAATATTATTGTTATTGTCTTCACTCCCCATTGTACTGCACTTCAGGATACGCTGGCCAATTATACATTATACATAGATAATAATAGGGTTTGTATGTCAAGGGCTAGAGCATTATACTGCCTCTCTTATGCCATCTAGTGGACATTTCTCTACATCACACAAATATCCTTTTTGAAGCTTTTGGCCAATGCTGGTTTGCACACTGTATAGTGTTCAGATCATTAAAGGGGCAATCCCTCCTAGAGACATGTTAAAGGGCTCACATCTGGGTGACGACACCCGTTTTACCCAAACCTGACACGTGTGTGTGTGTGTGTGTGTGTGTGTGTGTGTGTGTGTGTGTGTGTGTGTGTGTGTGTGTGTGTGTGTGTGTGTGTGTGTGTGTGTGTGTGTGTGTGTGTGTGTGTGTGTGTGTGTGTGAGAGAAAGTGACACTTGGGAGGGGGTGATTGCCTCTGGCTGCTCCCTTGTGTGAGATGTCCCTGTGTGATCAGCAAGAGCTTGTACAGCCAGTGACCCCCCACCCACCTTCCCTTATCTTTACTGGCTCTCTGATAAGGGCAGGGGGGGGGGGTAAGGGGGAAGAAAACACTTGATTGACAAACACTTCCCCATTGTGAGGCCCCTAAGAAATGAAGCTGCCCGACTACGTGCGAGATTGCAGCTTTAAATTATTCTAGGGGCTGGATTCACAAAGCTCTGTTGAACCACAGCTCACACTGTGATGTTACCTAAAACATGTGCGCAAACAGAAAGCATATCGGAGCACTCCTCAACAAAGTAGCATCAGTGCTACCAACTCCCGGGCAGACCTGCTGCTGTCCATGGTCCATCATGGGAGTGAGCCCTAAAACCCCGCACCTTTTCGGCTGTAAATACAGCTACTCAAGGGCTTGACTACATCGAACACAGCAGTGCTGATATTTATAGGAGAGCTTTACCCGGAGGTCCAGGACCGCCCCCCAGCTCAGGGACCGAAGCGTGCATGGGTCCGGCCCGCCAAGAGGTGACATCATGAGACCACTGCGCGTTCGCCATTTCGCGTTTCTGCTCCAGAGTGCTGCGACACAGTCATCTCCCCGATTGGAACCCGCCCACCTACGTTCCCCTATCTGTACACCCATAAACGAGCCCCGAATACCATATGCGATGACCGTAAACGTAGATTCTCATGCATTTTATAGGCTCAGAGATGCTTTGTATCACCTGCCAGGAAGAGTAAGTATGACAATTCCCTGAGGGTTGGATGGGTTATCATCAGGACAGTAGATGACTTCTGGTTGTGCCTCCTTCCTCTGATCTTACCCCAAGCGGGAAGAATCCGCTGCTGTGCTAAATCCCTGGAACTCGCCTTCGCGTTCTACCATGACACGGGCAGTCAACGGCAGTCCTCAAGGGCCAGCGACAGGTCAGGTTTTAAGGATATCCCGGCTTCAGCATAGGTGGCTCAATCAGTGGCTGAGTAGTTGACTCAGCCACCTGTGCTGAAGCCGGGATTTCCTTAAAACCTGACCTGTTGGTGGCCCTTGAGGACTGCAGTTAGCCACCCCTGTACAATGATGTAAAGATATGCATATGCAGTGTAACATAAGGTTTTATTTATGGTCAGTGCAGATTCCTATGAAGAATTTATCACAGGGGGACAGACTTAAGAATTCTGATCTAATCCTCAGAGAACGGTCACATATTTTTGTCTTGCTGCCTCTTCCTGACAGTTGATACAAAGCTTGTCTGAGCATATAAAATACAGGAGTACTAGCTGATATACCCGGCGTTGCCCGGGATTGCAGGGGCGGGGTGCGTGAAGGGCGGGGTGGGAAGGGGGGTGCGTGCGGGGGGGTGAAGGGTGGGGAGGGGGTGGGGGGTGAAGGGCGGGGAGGGGGGCGAAGGGCAGGGGGCGAAGGGCAGGGGGTGGGGGGCGAAGGGCAGGGGGCGAATGGCAGGGGGCAAAGGGCAGGGGGGCAAAGGGCAGGGGGGCAAAGGGCAGGGGGGCAAAGGGCAGGGGGGCAAAGGGCAGGGGTAGGGGGCGAAGGGCAGGGGGTGAAGCGCAGGGGTAGGAGGTAGGGGGTGAAGGGCAGGGGTAGGGGGTGGGGAGTGAAGGGCAGGGGTAGGGCATGGGGGGTGAAGGGCATGGGGGGTGAAGGGCAGGGGTAGGGCGTGGGGGGTGAAGGGCAGGGGTAGGGCATGGGGGGTGAAGGGCAGGGGTAGGGCATGGGGGGTGAAGGGCAGGGGTAGGGCATGGGGGGTGAAGGGCAGGGGTAGGGGGGGTGAAGGGCAGGGGTAGGGGGGTGAAGGGCAGGGGTAGGGGGGTGAAGGGCAGGGGTAGGGGGGGTAAAGGGCAGGGGTAGGGGGGGTGAAGAGCAGGGGTAGGGGGGGTGAAGAGCAGGGGTAGGGGAGGTAGGGGGGGGCAGGGGTAGGGGGGGCAGAGGTAGGTGAAGGGCAGGGGTAGGGGAGGGGTGAAGGGCAGGCGTGGGGGGGGTGAATGGCAGGGGTGGGGGGGTGAAGGGCAGGGGTAGGGGGACTGAAGGGCAGGGGTGGGGGGGTGAAGGGCAGGGGTAGGGGGTGATGAAGGGTAGGGGGGATGAAGGGTAGGGGGGATGAAGGGCAGGGGTAGGGGGGGTGAAGGGCAGGGGTGGGGGGGTGAAGGGCAGGGGTGGGGGGGTGAAGGGCAGGGGTGGGGGGGTGAAGGGCAGGGGTAGGGGGGTGAAGGGCAGGGGTGGGGGGGTGAAGGGCAGGGGTAGGGGTGAAAGTGAGGCACAAATTGTTGGCAGGAGTAAAATGTCCCTCTCCACACACATACGACGGGAGTGAGAGGTGTGGAGAGTGGGACTGGTGCAGATCCGAGGAGGCTGCTTGGCCCCCCAGCGGCCGGGGAGGTAGCGCCGGGGAGGTAAGGGAGCGCCGGGGAGGTAAGGGAGCGCTGGGGAGGTAAGTGAGCGTTGGCGGCTGGGTTAGGAGGGCCGTGCCGCGCTTCCCCTCCGTCCGGGAGCCGGTGCAGGGCGGCGCACGTGATGGGGGGACGGGGACAGAGGGACTGTGTGTGTGTGTGTGTGTGTGTGTCCGTGTCCCTGTGTGTGTGTGTCCCTGTGTGTGTGTGTGTCCCTGTGTGTGTGTGTGTCCCTGTGTGTCCTTTGGCCCGTCACTCCGCCTCAGGCCAATGAGAGGTGTGCAGGGGCGGGCAGGCCAAGGGAGCCATCTCATTGGCCTGAGGCGGAGTGACGGGCCAAAGGTCCAATGTGATTGCCCCTAGGGACAGGGAGACACAGGAAAGACAGACAGGCATACAACGGTTTGAGAAATAGATCTAGATCTAGATCTAGATATATATATAACAAACAAAGAATAGACTGCGCTCCTCAGGTGTAAAATCAGACTAATTACCAAATGATTGTATTAAATGGATATAGCAAAGTTGAATGGCAAAAGTGAATGCAACAGTATTATGGATGATTGACTCACACTAATAAAAATACATGCAATATGTTATAATAAAATGCTGAGTGCCAATGTTTAAAAAGCTGCTGTAAACACAAATATATGCCAGTGAACAATACAAATATAATAAAATGGCATGTGTTGGTAGTTATGACTACTGCACTAATGAATCCCTCCTGAATGATACTAAATGAATGATGAATGGAAAAATACAGAAAAAATGACACTAAGTGTGTCAAAGATAAAAATAAAAATAAAAAATGTGAAAAATGTAAAAATATATCAACCAAACCAAGGGTCCATGCTAGGATCTGGCTGCTCTCATCAAGGACCAACGAACTCCCAGAAATCTGTGAACAACAAGAAAAGAAAGCGCCCGATCCTAGTGCAGCATGAAAAAATACAATTTAATAAAAATGAATATGAATAAAACCAACAAATGCGAACTCACAAACACAGGATAAATAAATGCATATAATGAGTATACTCATTCGCCAACCGCCCACGTTGTGCCTTGGATGGCGCGCCCTCTCTCTGTCTGGGTTTTCTCAGCTCTGCTGAACCGACATCCAGCAGGGGATACAGGAAAAAGCTCACCACAATGTGACCCGGAAGTCCTCCACAATGTTAGTGTATCCGGATATGAGGTCTGTAGTCCGTGACCCCGCGATGCAGGGGCTGATCAGAGAAGTCTCTCTGCACTCCCAAAGGCAGTCCGTAATGAGGTGGGCAGTGAGGATAGAGTCAAAATATATATCACAGTGTGACAGCAGCTAAAAAACGCTCTTCTCTACGCGTTTCTTCACATAAAGTGATTTCATCAGGAGATATCTGACCAGTCTATGTCAGAACATATTTATAGTGATGAGTCAATCAACCACTTGGTAGCTTAATTAGTATAAACACATGTGTGATGACAATTAAAGGAACAAACATTAATTGAAGACAATGAGTGTCCTGTTCATAGTGCACAACACCTTGCAATATCAATTAGTTATATAATTAAAAATTGGCAGATCCATAATGTTATCAAATGCCTAAAACAAGTGTAAACATGTAGTATATATAAACAATATTGCATGAATATACTATTATGATAAAATTCATTCAGGACTGCATTCAATATATTTATGGGTGTGTGAGTACTAAGAAATAATCACCAATTTATACATACACCCAATAATGATTACTGAGAACTCAATTGGATATCCTTATTAGTGGGAATACTTGCAGCCCTGAATGTTCTCATCTATGTCAGATTGATGAATGCACAGATAAAACAATGATGTGTTCTTATTTAGAATCCTAATTGTCTGGATTCCCTAACCAACCTGTGTCAGTATATATGGGACCTCAGACATGGGCTAATAGGATCTATAGCATGATAATTAATGAATATTCATTTAGAAGAAATGAATAACCTGGAGGAAATAATTGGGGATGTGGATGTAAATCAATTATTGGATAGTTAAATGATTATATAAATGTATATATGAGTGAACTGAGGCGATAAACTTTGACCTCTGTATGTGTGTCTAATATATTGTTATATTGGAGAACTCAAGGATAAATTAGTTATATAGGATTGGCAAAGAACCAGGAGAACTGCAGACTGGAACCTTGTATCCCACAGTCACCTGTATATCAAAATGGGAAGCAAATGCATCATAGCACCTGTGTCTCCACTGGCCAAGGAAAATAAAGAAGTGAATGAATAATAAAGAGTTATGTGAATATTAAATAAAATAAAATAAGTGTGTTATGGGTGATACTTAAACGTGATTGTGATCTTCATTGTGCTTGTTTGTGACTACTTAAATGGAATAAACATATACGAATACATGAATGTATTTCTAATGTGCGTGCTTAATGGTCAATGTCTAGTGTATATATTAAAAATCTAATTTATCTAACTATTTATGATAAGAATCATTAACCAATATGATTGTGAATGACTAATACTCAATGTGTCTATAATGTTTAAATCATGAAGAACTGAATGACCAAAAGGACACTCCCTGAGACAGATATGGAGGGAACATGACAAGCATGTTCAGACCCAGACCTCCACTTCAAGATCTTATAGGAATGAACCCTCAGATGACTGTACTTATATCAATGCAGTCATTTAACCCAGATGGACTAAGTGTATTTAAAACATAAATCCAATATGTTTCACGAAGGTTTAGGCTTTTGTGTCTGTCACCACTTAATAAAGTGGATTTTATATGTTCTATCCCCAGTATTCTAAGTGTTGCTGGGTCTTTGTTGTGTTTTAATGAGTAGTGACGTGACAGACTATGAGTTTGTAGCCCATGGATTATGTTTCTACGATGTTCTAAGAACCTAGTACTCAGGGCTCTTGCTGTACGGCCAATGTATTGTAGCCCACACGGGCACATGATGGCATAAACCACAAAACTGGTTAGACAATTGATATGACCCAGAATCGAATGGGTGGATCCATTGGAAGCAGAAATGATGGAATTGGATGTTTTTAGATGTTTGCATGTAATACACCTACTTCGTTTGCACTGAAAATTACCATTCTTTTGATTTTTACTTTCACAGATGACTGATGTACTTTTTAGTCTAGTAGGTGCTAGAATGGATTTTATATTCCTAGCTTTTTTAAAAACCACTGGTGGCCTATTAGGTAATTTGTTTCCAATTATTGGATCGTTCTGCAATATGTTCCAATGGGAATTTAATATAGATTTTATTTTGGAAAATGAGTTGTTATACTGGGTTATAAATGAAGGTATCTCAAATGTTCCTAATTTACTATCCACTATTTTACCCCTATCAAATTTGGATTTGCTCTTTTGTAATAAATCCAATCTATTTAAAGTCCCTACCTGTTGAAATGTGTCAATGATTACACTCTTGTCATATCCTTTGTTGATAAATTTATTGGCTAGAATATCCCCCTGGGTCAGGTAATCCGAGTCTAGAGAACAATTTCTCCCATATATTGTATACTCCCATATATACTGACACAGGTTGGTTAGGGAATCCAGACAATTAGGATTCTAAATAAGAACACATCATTGTTTTATCTGTGCATTCATCAATCTGACATAGATGAGAACATTCAGGGCTGCAAGTATTCCCACTAATAAGGATATCCAATTGAGTTCTCAGTAATCATTATTGGGTGTATGTATAAATTGGTGATTATTTCTTAGTACTCACACACCCATAAATATATTGAATGCAGTCCTGAATGAATTTTATCATAATAGTATATTCATGCAATATTGTTTATATATACTACATGTTTACACTTGTTTTAGGCATTTGATAACATTATGGATCTGCCAATTTTTAATTATATAACTAATTGATATTGCAAGGTGTTGTGCACTATGAACAGGACACTCATTGTCTTCAATTAATGTTTGTTCCTTTAATTGTCATCACACATGTGTTTATACTAATTAAGCTACCAAGTGGTTGATTGACTCATCACTATAAATATGTTCTGACATAGACTGGTCAGATATCTCCTGATGAAATCACTTTATGTGAAGAAACGCGTAGAGAAGAGCGTTTTTTAGCTGCTGTCACACTGTGATATATATTTTGACTCTATCCTCACTGCCCACCTCATTACGGACTGCCTTTGGGAGTGCAGAGAGACTTCTCTGATCAGCCCCTGCATCGCGGGGTCACGGACTACAGACCTCATATCCGGATACACTAACATTGTGGAGGACTTCCGGGTCACATTGTGGTGAGCTTTTTCCTGTATCCCCTGCTGGATGTCGGTTCAGCAGAGCTGAGAAAACCCAGACAGAGAGAGGGCGCGCCATCCAAGGCACAACGTGGGCGGTTGGCGAATGAGTATACTCATTATATGCATTTATTTATCCTGTGTTTGTGAGTTCGCATTTGTTGGTTTTATTCATATTCATTTTTATTAAATTGTATTTTTTCATGCTGCACTAGGATCGGGCGCTTTCTTTTCTTGTTGTTCCTAGATATATATATATCTATATATAGATATATATATATAGATATATATATATATATATATATATAGATAGATATAGATACAAAAAATAGACATTCCCAGTAAGTTTTGATATTGGTACATTTATTACATTCAATCCTTATCACGCTTATGGTTATCCCGTATTGTACTTAGGGCACGTGTGTAGGTGTATAGATAGGGGAGCGTAGGTGCCCAGGCTGGTGTGTTCCAATCGGGTAAAAAGTAAGAATTGATGATCCAGGGCACAAAACGGATTTCCTAAAAGATTTAATATACCATAATAGCACCAAAATACGACGTTTCGTCCTTCTAAGAGGACTTTTGTCAGTCACTTGAAAAAGTCCTCTTAGAAGGACGAAACTTCATATTTTGGTGCTATTATGATATATTAAATCTTTTTAGAAATCCGTTTTGTGCCCTGGGTCATCAATTCTTACTACTAACCCAGGATTTTCAGGCAATTTCCCCAAACCAGGAGCACTGGTTGTTGCAAGTATTTTATTATATATACTATTGGTGTGCAGCTTTGCTATTCATTGTTCTACCAATCGGGTAAACGACAGCAACGTCACCGACCTCGAGTAAAAAGCATGTGGTCGCCCACGCACGGGTCTCCTGACGTAACCTCTCGCCAGGCCCGGACTCTGGCACACACTGGTCCCTGAGCAGGACGGTGCTGGACCTCCGGATCCCCTATAAATAAGAGCATTGCTGTGTTCGGTGGAGCCATGTCCTTATTTGCAGACAAAACGTTGGTTTGTTCTATGGCAAAATAAATACTGCATCTAAACAAAAATCCCAAGTGCCCACTCCTCGCCCTTCTTCCTAAAACAGGAGCGTACTTTATGTTCTGAGGGGATCATGTATTCTCAAAGCTAATTATATGCACAAACAACATCCATACTACTTCCCATTAGCATAGGGTTAATGTCATGTTACTGTAGCATGATGTTGTGTTATCTTCCTATAACGTGATGGCAAGTGTCTTAGTGTTACAGGCAGTCCTCGGTTATCCAACGGAATCCGTTCTGGAAGTAGCGTTGGACAGTGAAACCGTTGTAAAGTGAGTCCCATGCTAATCAGTGGCTTGAGCGTCGGATAACACATTCCGGCGTCTTAGAACGGCCCATAAGGTTGCATTGTGAAGCGTTGGATATGTCATTCGTTGAGTGAAACGTTGGATAGCGATGACTACCTGTACTCCCATCCATACCCTGAGATGGGGATTTAACTGGAGGCGAGAACGAGAGTACTATAGGATAAGGAAATTACTATATTCGTTAAATCACACTTATATAATCATACAACTGTGGACCCTAATAAAAGCCATATTTCAGGGTGTGGATGCGAGTAATGCCACGTTTGGCCATCGTTAAGTCTCTGTCCGAACCTTAAAGCAGCAACTGTTCCATCCCAACCCCCGTTTTATTACTAGTAGGGGAAGCTGGGGGTACCCAGAACTGAAGTGCTCGAATCCCAGCTCTGGGGACCCACCTAGGTCCAGATACAATATACTTAATGGTGAAGGTAGTGCCTCTACTTCCTGGTATTCAAACCCCGCCACCACGACTTCCTATTGGCCCAAGAGACTCCCCAGCAGCGCAAAATCTTTGTAACACTTTCCTGTTTGTGATCATGTTGCCAATGTTCCCAGCAGTTTGAGCTGCAAACTGTAACAATAGATAATGTTACTGTAGTAATATAAGAATACATTGTAGCTGCCGAGTTCCACTGACAGCAGGATTGATTTGCAACTGGAAGGCAGCCATTTAGTGAACCCTGGGAAAGAGGATTTTGCCCAATTGATTGGTTCTCCGGCAAACGATCGGCAGCTTAGGGAATTCGTTTTCAATATAGGTAATCAAATGCTGCTTATATTGAAACAAAGTGAAGCTGCTTGAACCGCTTCTTTAAAACGCATTCAAAATGGCATTAAGAGTTGAATTTAAAAAAGTAATTATTTTCTAATACTACAGAACTGATTAAAAAAAATAAAAAAAACCTACTGTATATTTCAAATGTTTTGCTGCTTTAAGTGAATTTATCATGAATAGATCCCCTATAACTCCACAAGAGGGCAGCACAATGTTACATTACAAAACAGACTAAGTAGTTGCGAACAAAAGTTAAAGCTTCAGTCCCACTAACACGGTTTGAAGAATTCTGTGGGTGGGGGGGGGGGGGGGGGGGGGGAAGTAACAAAAAACTCATTTTGAAAAGCATCAACTGACAACAGCCAGCCCATTAAATGTATCATTGTCATGAGATCACTTTAGTCCTAGGAAGGACTGACTTTATCCCATTAGCCTTGTCATGCGTCACTGTCCCCGTCTGACAGCCGAGGGGGTTAATAAACACGCCTGTGCAGAAGCTGCAGGGCAGTGTGGGCCACTCGAGAGGCCTGGATCTATTCCAAGCGGAGGATGCACAGAGCCAAGGAGGTCTTGGGATGCAGACAGCGCTGGCATCATGTGATCAGTCACTGGAGAATTGGTGGGAGGAGAGCAAACAAGCTCGTCCATTCCACTGAAACCGTCTGTGCTTTCAGAGCCTCTGCCCTGGGGGTGCTGGGAACGCCAGGAAGTATGCCGGTTTGCGTGGAAAACGCAGAGGATTGGGCTTCTCACGTAAAGAGCAAACAAACAGCCTCGACTGAAACTAAGGAGGCCTACAGATGTAGCCAGTGTTATTGCGACATACACAAAGCGCCAGCGTGGGAAGCCGCCATTGTTTTGAATCAGCCGCTTGCGAGAAGCAGGTCTAAGGCCTCATTCAGGGTGCCAGAGGCAGGAGTTGGAGGGAGGGCGTTCGCGAGGGCGGGCGGCAGTCTGCTGGGCGATGTGTGCACATCCTCCCAGCAGACTTTTTCAGGAGTTGAGGAGGCAGGGAGGGCGCGGGGCTACAGACCTGAGGTTAGGGATCCAAGTTGCAGTCTTGAAATCATTCTCAAGAATGATTTCATTGGCTGCCGAGGTCCCAGTGACGCTGCTGCAGCTTCAAAAAATGAATTTTTTGTTTAGTGAAACTGTAGCCAGCGTCAACGCCGTACTTCGGAGACAGGGCAGCTGCTACCCTGACAACCAGTATTCAATTTGAATACATTGTGTCCCACGGCAGCTCGCACGTCAGCACGCCCTCCCTCCGAAGCCTGCTCCCTGAACGAGGCCTAAGGCTGCGGCCACGCTGCAGCGAAGCGCGCTCATGCTTGACATCACCAACTCTAAGCATGAGCGCTAGGCTGTCCTTCTGCAATTTGCGAGCGAGAGCATGGGGGCGTGTCATTGCCTGGATCGGAAGGGGGGGGGGAGTGTGGTGTGCGCGCATGCATTGACTGGTGCTGATTCGTTGTTGAAGGGTCATGTGACCCTTCTGAGCGCTTGGAAATCACTTTTCCATGTCTCCCCAAGCGCTGAGCATTGCAGAGCGTACGTGCATGAAGCGTCAGCGTGGCCAGGCTCATTTGATAACATTACAGTGAGCGCACCAAGCATGAGCGCGCATATCGGCAGCGTGGCCGCAGCCTGACGCACCATTTCACCCGCAGGAGCGCACCGTGGGCTGCAATAGATCGATTCACTTTTTTTGAAGCGTCAAAATGTTAGTACAATGTGCAACGTGTGTAGGAAGACCTACATTAAACGCCTAGTTCATCGTTTAAAATGAATTGTGACCCCTCGCATCATGTTGAAGACCTGATTGATACAATTTAAAATTAAACAGAACTGGGGTTTTTTTTAATCTCTAACTAGTGTTGGTAAATTGTAATTATTAATGTAATAATTGTTTTGTTTAATAGCTATTCTGTGAAAATAATACATTATGTAATCAAACATCTGTGCTGCATCAAATACATGTAGGGGTGGTGCCCAGCAACCTAATTCTGCGCCGATATACACAGACTGTCGCGTTCACGCAAGGTTCAACTTGGTGGACAATTTGGACGCAGATTCAACTAGTGTCTTGGCGCAAAGAAACTTTTGTAGTGCATGCCCTTAACATCTGAACCCCAAGCACAGACCATTTGTGAGCGCCAAAAAACATTAAAAAAATAAAGCATTTCTGACGCCGATTGAGACCTTCCAGGTTAGGGCGCAGGCGCACAAAATGGCAATTTCAAATTAGATTTTCATGCGCCCCGAGAGACTTTCGCAACCCAAACGCGCAAGGCGCCAAAGGGTTAGGCCGATGGAACAAACGGAGCCTCGCGACACACGGCTTAATGACAGTACTAAGACACGTTAGAACCTGATGGGAAATTGCTATCATGTTGTATTCTCTGCATCCCGTTCTGTGTGTTACAAAGTAACATCATAACTTGGTGTTTCCCAACCTGAGGGGCACAGGAGAGGGCTCAGAGTGACAGGAGGGACATACTGTACATACAGGGAGATAGCGAGTGGCAAAGGGAGGAGTGACACAGAGAGGGATCAGACAGTGGCGGATAGGATAAACTGCATTCTTTCTGCATCAATAACCCAATTAACCTTCACTGTGCCCCTAGGACATTGCTGGTACGTCACAGGCCCGTTTTCTAGGGGCTGACCAGCCCAAATCAAAACGGAAGAGGAGTTCACTCCACTTCTATTTCCAGCATCTGGGCGCCGGCTGCATCATGTGAGCGCCCCAGGAGCGATCATATGATGCTGAAGTCCGGTGCCTCCCCCCTCCCCCTCAGCACTGTAAAAGTTAATATATTCAGTTATGTGGAATTCTTGTTCTTTTAAATGGGATTTGTTTGCCGGTCCCATCCCCCAGTTTTTCAACATTTGTGCAAGAGGATAGAAAAATACGCAAAACGGATCCGTTTAGGTGGGCCTAGTATAAAAAGGCTGGGAACCACTGTTTGAGCAAATGTGTTGCAGGACTCTCTGGTACTAAAGGGGTTAAAAAAAAACAAAAAAAAGCGCATCATCACATGAAAGCCCCCTCCCCCTTTAATTATTTTTTTTTACATTAAATCATATATTTAATTGTGAAAATATCCAATTGGCTTCCTACTTCTCTATGAGTGGACTTTTCCATATCATACATATAAATTGCCTTTAAAGCCTGAATCACACATCGTAATAAAAGGATTTCCCTTGGGATTCTTAACCTAAAAATCACGTTGGTGTATCCTGTCCCCTGCACCCTTACGTCGCGCCCTACGAGAGAAGTCAGGTGGTAGTACATTTCACAAAGGAAATTGATCAAATACATCAAAAGTTAAAGACATCAGCCCGGATGTAAAATACCTTTTACAATATTGCAAATACGACGCATTCTGCAATTTTGCGATACAATAAGGGCAGTGCAAGGGTTAATAAATGGTCGCCAAGCGCAAACTAGACAACATCTTCTAATATTCGTGTGTTCTGCTTACAGCTCTGTAAATAGATGCAACACCGTAGCCGAGATCTGACTCCAAAAGACCGTTCAAGGTGCCACGGTTCAACAAAGTGTCCGGCCGCTCCTCCTCTTACCGAGCACCTCACATCTGGAACAACCTACCGGAGACTCTCACGTCCGCCACCAGGCTAAGTTCTTTCAAAACTAAAGCGGTCTCACATTTTAATCTGGTCTGCAACTGTTACATACGCCTATATCATATATTATCTCTAACTGTGCATGCAATGTCTTGTATATCATGTATAACCCTGCTCACTTAATGTAACTATGTATTTGTAACCATGTATTATTTGTCATCATAACTCTGTGCCCAGGACATACTTGAAAATGAGAGGTAACTCAATGTATTACTCCCTGGCAAAACATTTTTTATAAATAAATAAAATAGAAAGCTAACGAGTGCGATTGTGTTCACAATTAAGTTGTAACGCATGGTATGCTCATGCTGAAGGGATGGAAAACTTGCAGCGTGCATATTCTGGCCAGAGAAACAACTTTCCAAGGTTACACAAGGTCAGACAAATGGCTAGTCAACAATCTTGAGACCAGCATAATATTTAAGGGTGTAATTCCATCCAGGTTCATAGGGCCGAGGGCCCCAGGTTGCTTAGGGGTGACCCCGTTGAGCTTTGGTTACTAAAAATCTTCACAATATGGGAGCGTAACTATATAGATCACAATACTGTAGATACAAGAAAATATATAGCGCACAGGCATACCCCGCATTAACGTACGCAATGGGTCCAGCGCATGTATGGAAAGGGAAAATGTACTTAAAGTGAAGCACTCCCTTTTTTCACTTGGGTACAGGTAGGGAGCCGGTATTGCTGTTCAGGACGTGCCTGTGTCCTACTCACAGGCGCATGCGCGAGCTGCCGCTTTCCAATTGGGCGAGGGGAATCAGCGCGTCACACAACTACGGCGCTCTTTAGGGCTGAATAAGTGTCCGTACTTGCGAAGCGAGCGTACGGACACAGGGGAATGGCGTTATTATAAATATGTCCGTACTCGCGAGTGTCCGTAAAGTGAAGGTCCGTATAGCGGGGTATGTCTGTAGTTATCCCCGTTTTTGGAATTACTACACTGTATATTCTTTAGCGCTTTCTATTGTGACCTATATAGTTGTGCCCCTATTTTTTGAAGAGGACTACATTAAAATGATACACTATTCAGCCATTCCACTTGATAAATACGGTGTTTTGAGTGGTTCCGCATGGAGATGGCATGTAACAGAGGGAAGAGTATGACCGATTGCAACGATGCTGCCCAACGGACTCCATATAAGCTATGGGCTTGGGGACAGATATGACAGACGTGGTATTATTGTAGGAAATGCTATGGACTTCCACATAATATTGTATAGAGTTCTCTGAAGTGCCATGTGAGAAGGATTGCACATAAGGTGCCAGCACCAATCAGTGAAGCGGGTGTACATGTTACTAACTACAGGTCCCCGGATAAGTGTCTACTGCAAACCATTCCTAAAACGTACACTGTTAAATACAGTACTTGTAGATCCAATAAACGTGTCATAGGGAGAATATGTATAGAATATCTAAAACACACAGAGATGAAGGCCTCCCCAATGATACAGACAGATAGAACGAGAATTTTTTTTTTTTATATATATATAAGGCACCCCCCCCCCCAAACAAGAAGTTGGGTACAACTTCCACCATTGGGTTGTGAAAGAGAAAGGTGGCTGCTTAACAGTTTGTAACCCCACCTCCCCCCTACTCTTGGGCCAGAGGAAAGCAGTCGGTGGCCCTATATACATATATCCATACACACTACATTGTTGCGCTGCAGGCCATTCTGGTAGCAAAGGGGTTAAACAGCTTTCCAAGTGCCAAAGGTTAAGTGTAATTATCATAAAGAAGGGACTTGGTTATGAGCTTTCAAAAAAAACGTGAACTAGATAAAGCCTCAAGGCCAAATGCCTGTGATCAACAGCTCTGAGTTACGCCATCAGATTTATTACCCTGTTTTATAATCTCAGTTCAAAGGATGTTCTTGGTAATGAGAACGAGCCCTGATGCCCTCCAGCAAGCGTGAAAACGTAACTCGGTGCAGAATGAAACCTCCCGTGGCACCATTAGGGAAGACAGCGAGGCCGACTAAGCTTTTGTGACACTGAGCAATAGCTCCTCCGCTGCATCTAGCTCCCGACAGACTTCCTACTCAGGTCAGCATAATAATAATAATAATAATAATAATAATAATAATAATAATAATAGCAGCATGTTCTTGTATAGCGCTGCTAGTTTTACGCAGCGCTTTACAAAGAAATTTTGCAGGCACAGGTCCCTGCCCCGTGGAGCTTACAATCTATGTTTTTGGTGCCTGAGGCACAGGGAGATAAAGTGACTTGCCCAAGGTCACAAGGAGCCGACACCAGGAATTGAACCAGGTTCCCCTGCTGCAAACTCATTGCCAGTCGGTGTCTTTACCCACTCCTTCCCCCATGGATGGTCACTAGAGAGGACTTTGTAGCCAGGCACGCCAACCAGTCGTCGAGCAGAGAGGAAAGGTTGGCGCCAACGTTCGAGCAGGCAGAGGTGGTGGGGCATGGTTGGGGAACGGGGGAAAGGACTGCACTACTAGAGCGGGTGCGGTTGGAGTACATCCAGACCCATTCAGTATTAGGGAGGGGGAGCATGGCGGAGGATGGAGGGTTGGCCAGCCGAGATCCTACTCCAGCGCCAGGCCCCGAACACACGTCAAGGTATTTCTGAACTATCAGCAATCCAGTTTGTAGCACTAGGCATCTTGAATGTCTCACTTGTTTACGTACCCAATAACAAATGGAACTACTGCTTTAATCACAATCACATGCAAGAGGATTTGCCACGAATACTGGATTTCCTCCTAGTAACCCATCCCCTAAAGGACTACAAAACTGTTACTAAAAAAAGTGAAAATGTGTTTGTGTAATAAAGGATATTCTGTCAATACCACCCAGCTATTATCAGATCTTGTAAAATGTATTCTCTGAACCTCAGTGTACATCTGTATACTGTATGTCCAAATATGGGCATCATCAACCTATAGTTCTAGTTAAACATTTACCAGACAGGACAAACAATATATGTATCAGGATTCTGAGTTATGTAGGTGATACTGCAGAAGCCTGTGCAGGCAGCCAATCTTGTAGGGTGGTGATTCTACTCAACGTTTGTAGAGGTAACTGGTGTGTGTAAGGCAGAGTGTGTGATAGCTATACTATATGGGGAAAAAATCAGCACATTGCTACTATGTAACATCCACTTGCATAAACCTATTCCCATAATCAGAGAGGGAGATACACATATACAAGAAGACAATTTCCTACAGTACATTGATATGTCTGCAGCCACAAAACACCCCAATCAAGTCCATTCTGTTACTTCGCTTGAAATGATCTCCAGTGTCTATCGTCAGGAAGCGCCAATTAATATATATCAGATGAGCCACAATTCAATATGGAAGTAACGCACGGCTACGGATCAATTATCTACCAATCACGAATGGAAGGAACCAATCTGTAACGGTGTGCGCTACCCAACTTCTCCCCGTGTTGAATAAGAGTTATGGCTCCTATTTGACCAACAGTTAAATGAAAGTGTTTTGGGATACCAAGTAACACCTTTAAATCAAACATGTTACTTGCAAAACTAAAATCAAAGATGCACAAATTGCATCGTTTCAGTGACACGCCCAGGACGTTTGTAAAGACGCCATCAGCATCAAAGACAGGAAATATTTCCCTAACACTGCAGGAGTTTGTCTTTTCGGGGATTATACCAAGCGTTCTACTGTACCATTAATACTTAAGAATTACTTTCCTGATCACTTCAAAGCCATTTCAGTCTCACAAATTCAATAACCTACTGACAATACTGTTATCCTTGTAGAAAACTATGCCACACACTCACACACACACACACACACACACATAAATATATATACACACACATTTTAAGTGGTTAGATTGAAACTCTTATGTTATCAGATACTTCATACCCTTCACTGTTCCAGCTTATAAAAGAGGCTATAAAACATACCCCCTAGAATAGCACACTTGTAGAAGAGAGTTGAGGTTTCCTAAGCTCTGTGCCATATAGTTTACTCTATGAAGAAACCTCTGTCGGTCCATTAAAACAGTACCACAAACTACAGTAAGAATCTAAATACATTTCCTAAACCTTTAATGTGTTCATGGTCAGCAAATGCTTTGTACGGGTTGACATCCTTTACCTACAGAGAAATTGTTAACCTACTGAATGTTATGTGAAACAAATCACAGCCATTTTTCACAAACACGTCAAATCATTACTTTGAGGAATATTTTCAAGCAAGTACATTTACATTGAGAAGATGTTCGTCGATGAGACCACCCCTTCCATACTCTGGTGATGCCGCCGAGGTCTGAATGCAAAGAGAGCGCGGAGAGAAACATCTATGAAAACAAGATCCTACCTGCTGTAGTTCTGCTGCTCTTTCTTTGTGCTGATTACGGCTTCTCCTTTGAGAAGGCTCGGTGACGGCCTCCACCTCTTGCAATCTTGCTGAACGGCGTCTGGATACTTCCCTTCCAGTGGGCTCCTGCAAACACAGCTTCACAATGTCATGTTCCGACAAAGAATGAACCGCGTTAATCCAGCAGACTACCATCAAAAGGCACATTAACATTCAGTAGTACAAGACTGCCCACTGAATCCTCAATGCATCAGCCCTGATGAAGGTACACGGAAATGTAATGGTTTGGTGAAGGAAAGCTAGCAACCTCATCATCGCCAACATTTCAACCATTAAACGTTTCATAAACATTTTTTTGCCACAGGATGTGCTTTAAAAAAAGGTTTATGTTGCCCTGTTTGGATTCTGCGTGCCTACCTGTAGGACACCTAGATAACGAGTAGATGACAACTGTTTATATAAACAGTTACGTATCATCAAACGTCAGAATGCTTTCTTTCACGTCCTATTGACAAGACAGTAAAATTTTGGGCAGTCAACTCTCCCTCTCCACCAATAATGGAGGGCCTCCTGGTGACAAAAAAACAATAGTAATTCAAAAATGGATATTGACTGGTTCCTACGAGGTTTAGGAGCGGGTTGCAGTATGAAAAGCAGAGGGACTAGAACAAGAGTGGCCAACTCTAGACCTCAAGAGCCACCAACAGGTCAGGTTTTGAGGATATCCCTGCTTCAGCACTGGTAGTTTAATCAGTGGCTCAGTCAATGACTGAGCCGCTGATTGAACCACCTGTGCTGAAGCAGGTATATCCTTAAAAACTGAACTGTTGGTGGCTCTTGAGGACTGGAGTTGGCTACCCCTGGACTAGAAACTAGCTGGGAGCCACATGGGGATTTGACAATCCATTGACAAATATTGTGTCAATTCTTAACCTCTTCTTTTTTAGGCAGGCCTGGAAAGCAGAGGGTTACCAGCACTATGCACATGCCACATATATTTATTTGTGGCCAGCAGATATGAAGATAAGGACATTTCTGCACACACCCCAACTATATGATATGGAATTTGAGACCAAATAAATGTAAAAACTAAAGCCAAGAGCCATCGATCGTGCTGCCCAGCCCACATACCAACAGAAGGCCTTTGGTCCTGTTGTGCTACAAAGTGGGTAAAAAGTGGCCAAGAAGTTAGCACTTCTATGTTAAAGTTGAATTGTGAGAAGAAGCTACACTTAAGCTAAGGATCCTTCAAGTTGTATGGCTTCAGTGTTTTCTGTGTTTGGGGTACAATGTTTCCTTCTCTAATAGTAAGTACGAAATACACAAGCGTTTTATACCTTGTAATCGGTGGGTGCCCATTCCTGCTGGCCGAGTACTCCCGGTGTTCTGCGGTTTTCTGCTGTATTGGTTTGCCTCGCTCTGTACTGTTCCCGTCTCTTTTCCTTATCTACTAGCATCAGAGAGAGTATATCACTGGCCTTCGCCGGGCGTCTTCCCTCAGAATGTGGCGATTTCAAATCTACTGAACTGGATTTGCTTTCTGTCTGGTTGGAGCCTTTGTGGTCAAAGCTCAAGGCCATGTTATTTTTTTGGTCATCATCAACACGTCTCTCAACAAACGAAGTTTTTTCCACCAATGTCCGTGGGGTGGGTCCCTCTGTTCTCGCCTCAGGAGTGTTGCGGTGCAAGGAGGAATGTGATTTATTGTCAGCATGAACGTTTGTCGACTCCAACAAAGAATCAAGACATATTAGATTCTGATTCTTTGCCGTGTTTGTGTGTAAGCCTGGATCTTCGCCGGTTCTCACTGGCTTCTTCTGATAATTTGCTTCAGCAAAGGAATCCGTATTATCTGGGGCATCTGTCCCTTTAGGTTGGCTTGGTTTCAGGTCTTCTGCCTTAATTTCTTGTCCAGATGCAATTTCACGAGAGGCATACCAAGATGATACGGACTGATAGTGGTGGCCTTCATCAGAGTGGAAACTTTTCACGCTGGGATCTTTCCATTTACTACTTGGACCCTTTTCCATATAGCTCCTGAAAGACCTTGACCTCTCCCAGCTAGACTCCTTCTGATCTTCAAGAACATCTCCCAACTTGTCGTCTTTAGCTTTCTCCTGTATCGTTCTATAGTCCGCCATCAAGGAATCAATATCAACGACTTTCGATTTGTAATTCCCTTTGGGCTCTAGACCAGAAACATTCAAATCTTCCTCATGTGCCGTTTCAGTGGCCTTCTCCTGGTCCTTTAGTGAGGGTTGGACATTAGGCTCTTTGTAGGAAGGACTTACATCTTCTGTGCTGGTCTTTCTTTTACTTCTCTTTAGAACAGAATCGAGGTCGATAACATTCTGTCTGCCATTGCCTGAACTCTTATCTGACTTAACAATGAGATCTTCCATCAGAACTTGGCTTCTATTTGTCTTGTATTGGTTTAAAGCACATATGCTTTCCAAGTCTTTAACATATGTTTCCTGAGGAATATTTTCACTGTGTAAACTTCCATAAGGTTTCTGTACATTTAGATCTTGTTTCACATGACCATCTGTGGTGGTCACACAGGTAGAGGCACTCTGATACTCAAATTCATTTTTCTCTTTATTCCGATCAATGTATGTCACAGCAAAATATGTTGCCTTTGGGTCAACTGGAGACAAGTCTTTCGTTGTACGATCGCTCCTATCTTCTTTGCTTGCATCTGCAAATTCCACATATCTGCTTTGGTTGGTTTTCATCTTTGCTCCATCTTCTGATAATATTAACAAATCACTTGTTCTCAAACTGGCTTTATTTAATGTATCTACTTCACTGCCAGTATCTCCATCCTGAAATGAAGACTTCCCTCTCACCCACTCTTTCTCGTCAAGAAATGCATCCTTGATCGTTTTCTCAGTTTCAAAACAATAGAGGTTTTTTGCCGGTGAAACAACCGTTAAATCTTTCTTTATTTGCTCAATATCTTTATTCAGCATTAATTTAATGATGTCTGTTGGTTCGTCTTTAATGACATTTGTGCGAACTGGTCCTGGATGATTCTCAACTTGAGCGGATCTTTTCAGGCCTTCTCCGATATTTAAACGATCTACGGGTGACTCCTCCTTAGCAACACGTTTCCTTCCCATTTCTGAATCATTTTCAGTGGGAGCCTCTCCCGTTTGGCAAGTCAGGCTTTTAAAGTTGCTAACTTGGTCTGATCTTTTCAGGTCCTCACGGACATTTAAATGATCTGCTGTAGAAATTGCAAAAGGAGAACCCTCCGCATCTTTGAAATAATCTCTTTCCGGGAAATCTGATACGTATAGATTTTCTGTTCTTTTCTTTTTGTCTGTTATAGGCGTTTTCTCTTGGAAATCTGATATAGTTTTGTTTTCTACCTTTGTTTTATTTATGTCAGTGGGATAGCTTCTCGCTGTTTTGGAAGTATTGTTCGTTGGTGCTTTAATAGGCTGGCTGATGTCTTGTCTAAAGCTATATTTCTTAACAGGTAGAATGTCCAAGTCTCTGGAAGAGTATTTATCCATAGCGGTTTCCTTCGTACGGTCAGGAATTTCCCGTTTTCTGTGTTCACTCTTACTTCTTTGGAGTTTGGTCAGTGAATGATCTGAAAAGCCAGCGTCTGCCTGAGGTTTGTCCTGTTCCCTTTCTTTTCTATGGAAAGATCTCCGGGATCGAAGGGTTACAGCTTTATCTTCTGGGACCATCTTAATGGACTCACTCAAAGCTCTTTCCCCAACAGCTTGAATAATTTCATACCTTGGCTCTATCCGTTGATGATTTACATTGTCTTCTACCTTCTTAACGGTGCTGTGTGCCGGGCGGTCAGTGGAAGAGCGGGTTTCTAGAGCATTAGTTGGGGGATTTCTCTTCTCTCTAGAAAGTGCTGCCTTTCCAACCTGCCCCTCGCTCTTTTTAACATCTGACACATCATAGCTTTTGATGTGCGTTTGTTTTGAACGTACAAAATCCTCCAAACTATCTACTTCGTTTTTAGCTACAAAACGGTCAGAAAACGTTTCACTTTTGGTTTGCGGTTTGGGTCCAGTATCTCTTGTAGGGCAGATCTCAGCAACCCTATGCCGTTCTACATTGTGTTCAAACATGGTGGCTTTCACGGTTTTGAACGGTGTTTCTACCGGCTCAGCATCTTTCTCTTTTGCTTCTGTTGTGGTGTCAAAGAGTTGGTCTTTAAATGTGTAACTCTTCCTATCTTTGGAAACATTTGCCCTGTCCTCAATCTGCCGAGGTTGATCTAATTTTCTGAATGACCCCCTCGTTTTCCACGGTTTCTCCTCTGATAATTCATTCGATTTCTGGTCCACATTATCCTGCAATGTAAAGGCAAAACTTTAGGTTACACAAAAAAGTGAGCTTGTCGATTTCATACAGTAGGTCCACTACATAGCCAGTTACACACCAAAACACCCCTTGCCCCACATGTCCATGCGCTCCTTAGACTAAATTAGTTATTTAAGTCGTCCAAATACACAAACCCTTTCTTTTCAGCCAAGCTCACTGTGAATTGTTCCTAAAAACCCACTCATACAGGGGTGGGTAACTCCAGTACTCAAGGGCCACCAGTCAACGACTGAGCCACCTGGGCTGAAGAAGGGATATCCTTAAAACCTGACCTGTTGGTGGCAATTGAGGACTGGAGTTGGCCACCCCTGCACTAATACTTATCATCAAGAGTTGCACACCACTGGACACTAGAAGGCATTGGGTTAGGCTGCGGGGCAAGTGGCTGCAGTTAAAAGCTCCACTAACGTAACATACAGGGCTGCATACCCATCGCTTTCTGGGACAGGCAGTAAAAAACAAATGATTTGTTTATGATCAGGATAAAAGTCCCAGACTCACTTCGGAAGTAATTAAGCCCTGGTCACTGCAACTTTGGACCTAATGCTTTATATTCTGCTCTCAATTCACTATGAGCCCGCAACTAGCTTTTCTTGCAACTTGCACTGTATCTTCCAGTGATCTGTTATCAGTGGTTTTTCACAGGTAGGCTCTCAAGTGTGAAGATGCAAATAGAGGATGGTAGCGTGTTAGCCCGGAGAATAGACAAACAAAAGTACATGATGCCTTTAATGGTTAACCAGTGATTAGAAAGAGAGCACGCTTTGGAGGGGAGTATTTAAACATGGGAAAGGAAAGCACGTGTCCTGGTGGAACCACTCTTCTATAAATTAAACACGATGTACAACTACAGTATATGTCAGTCACACAAAGCTGTAAAAGCATTTATAGGCCCGCTCTGAGGCTGTCGAACTGCTAACCCTAAGCTTTAAAGCATTTGATTCCCCGGACAAATGCATTGAGCTCTGTAAATATTTTCCTATCATTAAATAGTAATTTCCGTTCATAACAACAACAACTTTAAATGGGATGTTAACACAAGGTCATGCAATATTTATTAGAAAACCAATCGAGCTCTTCAATGCTGGAGGGCCTGCAATGCAATTATCTACAGCAAGCAAATTTAATGCAAGGCTCAATTTATTTATGATACGGTTTGAATTGAGGGTGAGGGGGGTGGGGTCTCCATGTGCAGGACCGACACTACCTTCTCAAGAGCAGAGCCCCTCCAGAAACAAACCTAAAGTCCCATCATTGGGATTTTAAAATAATCGCGGGTGAGAAGTGGTCAACAGGCTAAATCGGTAGGGGCGATTTATGAGGTCACTGCTACAGGTTTGGCTCAAGAACAGGATGCTACAAAATGATCTTAAATAAAAAAAGCCAAACGCATGCTTCTTAAAAGATAAAATGTATTTAAAACTTGGGGTTGCACCCAGATTTGAACTGTGTCTCACACAATAGACAGGACTGCTTAAGATCAGCTAGTGTCCCAATTAGGGGGAAATGTTTTAGATGTCACTGTAAGGCAGGGGTGTACGAGATTTTTTTTTTGGGGGGGGCGCGGCAGTTACAGAGACCTGTCGCTCTTCCCCAAGGCATTTGAATTAAATGCTGGGGGACCGCGCAAAGCCTCTAACTCATTTACCTTGAGTCAGACAGCTTGGTGTCATGCGTTGCCAGGGTAACGCAGCGTCAAATGATGCTGTGGAGTCATGTGACGTCCCGTGACCTGCGATGTCAACGCGGTGTCACATGACGCTTGATACAAGGTATGGGGGGGGGCGCGCGAGCAGTAGGGGAGAGCAGGCAGGGATGGGCTGGGCAAAAAGCTTGCGCACCCCTGCTGAAAAGGAATGTGTGAAGCATTTTGCATGAGGACTCAACACAAATGTAAACCAGTGAACTAACTTATTATCGGGATAGTTTGGTTTACTCCTGGTTTATACCTTCACGGCACTCACCCTGTTCATCACCAACATCCATGAGCCCTTCCAACCTCCTCTCCTCAATGAAATACAGTAAGAGAGAGCACTAGCCAACTTATTCATTCTGCTCGCACTGGCCTCCATTCAATATGCTATGAGGCAGTCTTCCCCTTGCTCTGGAAGAGCGGCAATCCAGGCTTTTGTGTTTGTTTATTTTTTTGATTGAAGCAGGGGGTCTGCGGAGCTGCCCCACATTCATTTCTGCTCCGGGGACCCCCTGCTTCCAGAGATACTTACCTCCGCATTAGGTGCCGGTAGCCGCTCTGCCAGCAGGGATCACATAATGCTCCCCATGCCATGGGGGCCAATAGGAAGCCGTGACGTCATCAGGTTACACTTCCTATTGGCCAGCTTTAAACTTTCAAGCCCAGCCAGCTCAGCCGGAGCGGTTTCCGGCACCTACTCCGGAGGTAAGTGTCTCAGGAAGCCCGGGGTGCCCAGAGCTGAAATTAATGGGGTTCAGCTCCCCCTGCTTCAATCCTTTCTATGGCCTCTGTCAGTGAAGGGGTTGCACACATTTAAACTCTGAAATAGGCATGTAAAAACCTTTTGACATTTGTAATCGTCTAAGTAACTTCCTGGCAATGCGAATCCCTTTCATGGTACAGAAACGTGAAAGCGGCAGCCCGCCCTGGTCACAGGGTTATTTTGCATCTCGCTTTCTTACCTACTTTACGAGATCTCTACCCACCCTCCGCAACACTGCTTTTATATCGGATGCTTCGTTCGGGAGATATAAAACTGTTTAAAGGTTAAGTGCCCGGGAAGTTAAAATGGCGCTCTCCTTACAACCCAATGCAGAGTAAAGGTTATCATGGTAACCGCAGAAGCTAGAGAAGGAAAATCAATTTTCAACGCACAAAGAAAAAAAAGAGCAAGACGCGCTTGGGGAATACTACATTATAGGAGTAAATCTCAAATAGGCTCCTGTACAGGCCTGCTGCTTTAACTGGAACGTAGAAATGCGCTGATCTACATCTTTATCCCCCTCTATTCACTTTGCCTGGCGTTGCCCTGCCAGGAATGAGGACACGGCCAATAGCTGGATAATATCATGCCGCAACCCGCATTGTTATTCTGCAACCAAAACAAACTTGGGAAAGAAAACAGGAAATTGCTCAACTTGTCTGTTACAAAAAAAAAAAAAAAGAAGGATTTTTCAGAGAGACAGCATTTCATGACCGCAACCAAAAATACCCCAAAGGGGCCCGTTACAGATGAGGCTGTAATTCCCGTGACCTCAAATAATCGACTTCCTCTTTGTGTGCGAAGTATTAAGAATCAGCCCGTGTGCTTCAAGGGTCAAACATCGGATGAGTCCGTAATGTACGCAGTTGCTGCAAAGTATGACTGAGCAGATGCGAACAGTGCGTCTAAATGCTGGGTTATAACACAGATATTGGTAGGAGCATCTTAACATACAGTATAGGGATCAGTTGCAGCATCACAACCTTTTCAGCACTCCGTGGCATAATTATTGCCCCAAAGAGCACACTATCTAATTTGTTTAACCATTGCAATTTTAAAGATCAGCTGTTAACCTCTGCAAGAAGGACTACTCTTTATAAGTTTCATTAGAAGCTGTTCCATCTTTGGACTATCCTGACTAAATACCAGGTGACAATTGTTATTTTTTTGTTTTTTTATGTTGGCATTTCAGATAAACTCCATATACTTAACACAGTAAGTTTAATCAGACAGTTACCATGTACTGTAACAAAGTCCAAGAAAACTGTGGAAGCCTAATTACCATCTAATGATTACAGTACTTTGCAAGTAGCCAAGTGTGATCTGTGGATAACCCAAACAGTGCATTTCTAACATCATCCCCGCCCTCAACCCACTCACCCTAACGCCCATGGTCACCCCTACCCTCAACCCTTCCTAACGTCTCTCCAAAACCCTCCAAAGTCACCCACCTCACCAATCTCCTCCACTGTCAGACACATCACCATGCCACCGACAAGACTAAATCCAGAGACCTGACCCCCAATCCCTGCCCACCAACCTAGCAAGCTCTCAATGCACCCAACCCGTAGAGCGACCATAATGTTCCCACCCCAGCCCACCAACCTAGCAAGCTCTCAATGCACCCAACCCATAGACGACCATAATGTTCCCACCCCTGCCCACCACAGACATATTAACAATGACACTATGCCCATCACTGGAAATGTTCCATATGTAACCCCACCACTGTTTTCCTAATTAATGTACAGCGCCCTTATATAAATATTATAAATAAATATGTAACTTCCCAAGATCTGAGGGCGTGGCAAATGCTCCTATACTATAGGTATATATTTCTCACCTTTCCATTTCCATATTCCTGAGCGACGTACACACTCTGACCTTCCTTAGCTCTCGCATACTTGGGCTCCATATTTGGTGGTGAACTTGAAAATCTGTGGAAAATAGAGTTACACCCATCAACAGTACTATACAAACAGTTTTACATGCCAAGCTTAGCTTCGGGTTGAAACACCTGCAATCGCTTTGGTCATGGTATAGCTGCAAATTAATGTGGTAATATACCTACCCCCACTATGATGCTCTATGGATGTCATTTGAGGAATTCCCCAAGCCTACACTAAACTTGTGCAGCAATGCACGGTCAAAATTATCTCTCAAAATACCTACAAAACATTTTCAACATAGAGCACGAGGTTAGAGGCAGTCTTCACATAATATGATATCATTAATAATGCAGATATTCCCTTATCCTTGGTATTAGTAGGCAGACCAAGAATGATCTAATCACTTGGAATTTTAAGTGGCCACAGAATAAAATAATTCGCAGACTAAAATGCCATTCTGTCATCAGGAGCCACATGGGACATTCTTTGTTCTGAAATAAAATTATCCCACATGCCATGGACATTTAAGGATGTTTTAAATGGCAGATTATTGACTAAAGATGCATTATAACCTGTAATCCATACTCTGCTGAATGTATGGAGATGGCATTTTGCTTCCTGAGTTTTCAAGGTTACCTTTTTCTCAAATTAAATAAAAAAAGCTGTGTGTGCTGTGCACGCGCATAGTAAGTGAAACTTCTTTGACTTTTGTCACAGAAATTGTTTGTGATGTTTTAATTAAAAATCAAAATACAATTTCATTGACAAAACGCAAATAAATTTTGACTTTGAAGGTGCGTGCTCAGCACACATCCCCTGTATTAGCTATTTGCACTAGGTGTGAATTCCTCGTGCGTGTGACTGTGTGACTGTGTGTGTGTGCGTGTGACTGTGTGTGCGTGTGACTGTGTGTGTGCGTGTGACTCTGTGTGCGTGCATGTGTGACTCTGTGTGCGTGCATGTGTGATGTATGCGCACCCCCCCTGCACCTCGCATATGCCCCTGCACCTCACATATGCCCCTGCACCTCACATCACCCCCCTGCACCTCACATCACCCCACTGCACCTCACGTCACCCCCCTGCACCTCACATCACCCCCCTGCACCTCACGTCACCCCCCTGCACCTCACATCACCCCCCTGCACCTCACGTCACCCCCCTGCACCTCACGTCACCCCCCTGCACCTCACGTCACCCACCCCCCTGCACCTCACATCACCCCCCTGCACCTCACATCACCCCCCGGCACCTCACATTAACCCCCTACACCTCCTCACCTTACATCACCCCCCTTCACCTCCCCTCACCCCTACAACTCCCCTCACCCCCTGCACCTCCGATCACCCCTTTCACCTCCTCACATCACCCCCTTTCACCTCCTCACATCACCCCCCTTCACCCCCTCACATCACCTAATGGCGCCGCTGCCAGACGCTTCTGCGCATGCGTGGCGTCCGACAGGGTCGCCATGACTACTGCGCATGCGCGGCGCGGGCTGCGCAGAGGTTGACGGCAGCTGAACAGCTCCCCTTGCGAGTGAGCCCAGCGGGGGGAGCTCTGTCTGAGTCTCCCGCCCGGCGGCAGAGGAGTCTCCCGCCCGGCGGCAGAGGAGTCTCCCGCCCGGCGGCAGAGGAGTCTCCCGCCCGGCGGCAGAGGAGTCTCCCGCCCGGCGGCAGAGGAGTCTCCCGCCCGGCGGCAGAGGAGTCTCCCGCCCGGCGGCAGAGGAGTCTAACGCCCGGCGGCAGAGGTGTCTCCCGCCCGGCGGCAGAGGTGTCTCCCGCCCGGCGGCAGAGGAGTCTCCCGCCCCGCGGCAGAGGAGTCTCCCGCCCCGCGGCAGAGGAGTCTTCCGCCCCGCGGCAGAGGAGTCTCCAGCCCCGCGGCAGAGGAGTCTCCAGCCCCGCGGCAGAGGAGTCTCCAGCCCCGCGGCAGAGGAGTCTCCAGCCCGTGTATCCTGTGGCAGCAAGCCCACCTGCGGAGGTATGTGTATGTATTTATGTGTGTTTGTTTGTGTCAGTGTGTTTGAGTGTGTTTGCTCCGGGGGCAGGGGGACTTGCAGGGTGCCGCTCGGTTCAAGCAGTAGATGCTGCCCCCATCACCGTGCAGCGGAAGCACTCGCCCCCGATGGAGTACAGAGCTACTACTGTCATTTGAGCTTGGCGTGCGGCTGGGACAGAGAGCGGGCCTGGTCCCAGGAGCCAGTCGGGTTGTAGCAGGAGAGCCGGGCCCGGTCCCCACTGCCCTGGATGCCGCCCGTGCCCATCTCCAACTGGGGGAAATTGCTGCCGGCCGTTAGGAGCGGCGCCGGCGGCGATATGTCTGCGGCCGTGTGGGGGGAGCGGGGGCCATTAGGAGCGGCGCCGGCGGCTATCGGCGCCGCCGCTTCTGATTTTTGGAGCGGGTGTGATGTCAGTGTTGGGGTCGGGCTGAGCCAGAACACAGCCCGGCCTCAACTGCCAGTACTGACGTCACATCCGTTTCATTTCTGTCTCCACAATCCATTTTTGCCCCAGTTCGAATGAGGTGCCACTAAGGAAGTTTCACTTCAAAAATTAAAACCAGATACCTATGTATTAATTGAATAAAGAAAGCACTTTTCAGAAGACAGCATTAACTACATACTTACTGTAAGTAATAATTGCCTAAGAACAGGGCTACTGGACAATAATGCCCTGGCTGGAAGAGTCGAAGCCAGTAATGCCCTGTTCTCAGTGGATTATTAATATTATAGGATAAATGTTTTTAAATTAAATTTTTTTTTTTTTATTATTATATATCCAAAAAAGCTAAACAAAGATGCGCACGCTCCAATAATAGAAAGTCCATGAAATGGGGGAATTTTTTTTGAACACACACACACACTGCCCCCCAACTTGATCCCTACTTGCACCTCCTCCCCCGCTCTCTGGTCGAGCCTCCCCCCCACTCTCTACTCGCACCTACTACCCCCCCACTCTTAGATTCCATTTTAACCCAGATCCACTAAACAATGTTATATACACAATTGCCGCACAACTCGACTGCAAACGTTGTCGTTGTTAAACTAGTGTAGGATTTACTCGACAGACCACACAACACTGATAAAACACCTCCAAAACACCTCCACACTCTGCTCACACCTCCTATCCCCCCCACTCTCTGCTTGCGCCTCCCACCCCCCCACTCTCTGCTCACGCCTCCTCCTCCCCCACTCCGCTCGTGCCTCCTACCCCCCGCCCCCTTCCTCCTAAAAAAACTTGTCAAGGTGCTAAAAATTCCGGCCCATTACGGAATGAATAATTACCGGAATTGTGACCAATCAGAAAGCAGAGATTTCAACAATGCCCAGAATTTTTAGCAGTTTAGCCTATGATAAATAATAATACTTACATCTTCGTCAAGTCTGCAGAGAGAGGCCGGAATGGTAACGATGTCCTTGGACTCCCAGGCTTGATCTCCGTAATTTCTGGAGTGAACCCTTTAATCCGTTGAGGAAGGTTAGAATTTCCATCTTCTTCTTCGGCTGTAGGCGAATCTGTGCCTTCCATAGAGGAGCCTGTATTTGCTAAAAGAAGGCTGATGCGTCTTCGGATGGTTCCACGAGTAATGCCACTTTCTTCATTGGTTGAGTTTAGACTAATATCAGGGAGAGACGTCTCTTCTTGTGCCACAAGTTTCATGGGTTTGCTGACGGTGTTCTCGGTTAGCTTTATTATGCCTTGGTTTTCCCCAACATCCGTTATTTCTTGCTCTCTAGTATATCGCTTTCCCTTAGCAATGCTGACTGGGGAGTCGTTGTCAGGGCTTGGAGAATCCAGATTTCCAAAAGGGACTCCACTCTTTACCTCAATTATTTTCATGTCACTGCCAAGGGTTTTGAAGCCCAAACCAGAAAGGCTGGCACCATCTTTTTCCTTGGACCCCAATTCAGGTTTTTCTTCTATGGTGTTGGTGTTAAATGCATTTTTCTTCAAGGGTATATTTTCCTTGGTTTCTTCAGAAGTATTTCCTTTCCTGTTTATAAAAGAACCTCTACTTTCAAACTTTGCAGTAAGATCCATGGACAGGGGCCTTGGTTTTCGAATCCATGTTCCATCTACCAAGCCTGGCAACGTCTTCTCCTCTTCAACCACGGGATTGTCTTGAGTTTGATCGTTTATAGACTCTAGAAATATAGCAGACACGGGACGACGTTTTGGCCTTAACTGAACTGAACTCACAGGTGAGTTATCTTCACCTTCAGCTTTCGTTGAAGGATTATTAGACTTCTCACTCTGACCAAATTCTTTATGTTCACCTGCCGCATCGGAGGGTGAAGAAGGTAATCTGGTGGCAGTGGCACAGACCGATTCCCTGGGTTGGGAAACCTCAGGCTTCCTGTATGTCACTACAGGTTTACATGCAACCTCTGGTTTGGTATTAGATTCCCATTCTTCTGAGACTGAAGCTGGTTTGGACTCTTCCACTGCGTTTGATCTTGGAACCTGGCTAAAGGACCTCAGCCTCCTAATGCCAGACGTAGCAGAAAATGTTTCCACTTCTGCTCTTGTGCTACGATCAACTTCAGTGTTCGGCTGCTGAGAGCTCCTGGAAATTCTGAGACGTGCGCTTTCACCCTCATCTTTTTTAAGGCTGCCCAATGAAGACATGTCATTCAGTGGTCTAATATCCACAGAGGATATTATAGGCAGCCTTGGAACTGTGCCTATTGGCTTTCTGCTTTCCCAAAAATCTGGAGGTTTCTCCTTAGAAAATGGCTTTGGTGAGAGCCTTGGCCTTGATCCTGGGGTAAACATGCTAACGGATTTGGTAGAAGACCTGCTAGGCTCTTCAAGGATAAGCGAGCCAGTTAAACTGGATTCACTAGACTTATTACTTGCATCTGAAAGGGGGCTAATATGTGGGCGCGATGATTTAACCTCATGTAATATTTCATTCAGGTTGGCTTGAGTTGTCCTGGATGTCAGGGGGGTAGTCATTTCTACCTTGGTGGTCATGGCTCTAGTCAGTTACCCAGGTGTAAAAGAAGATGTTGAAGGTTGTGACGATATTCAAATCAACGACACTAAAAGAGAAGAAAATGTAGAAGAAAAAAAAAGTTAATTTTGCCTTCATGGAAACTTTCTTTCAATATATTTGTGCTCTGAAATAGAGCAGACAATGTATAGAGTTGACCAATGCAAAATTACTTGCCACAGTTCACAGGGGGAGTGCACACTTGGACCTGAACTGGGTTCATATGTTTCAAAGGCAGTATTCTTACCAAAAAGCCAATTAAGACCTTCAGTCCTTTCATGACAACTTTACGATACAGGGGTTAATTGGACCAAAATCAAGCACCGAAAGTACGATTAATAAAATCATAGCACAGATGGTTAATACATGTGCTTAAATATTGCTGGCTCCTGCTCAACAGGAGACAATATTACATGTGGTCCAGGCTACTAGAAGCTTGAAAAGAAGAACAACCACCACCACTCACGACCCAAAAGGTTTACAGGGCAAACGATCTGCCGAGACATAGCATGGACAGGCAATGATTTGAGCCCAGTGAGGGTCTTTTCGAGCCCAGTCCCATCTAAGACCTGGATCCCCAAAAGGGGTGCTAAATATTAGCACGCCTCAGCTTCCATTCATATGAACGCGAGTAAAAGCATGCTAAAGTTTAGAACCCTTTTGTGGATCTGGGTCCAAGTGTGCCAAGTCCCATTCTTTGCAGGCATCTCAGGAATAGCGGGGGCGATGAGATGTAGCATGAAGGTAAAGGCGAGTTTTACCGCTCGTCTCCTCCATCCCATGCGCTTTCCTTACCGCTGCTAACAGAGAGAAGGTGTCTGCATTCATCTGACCGTGTGCTTGCACTGGGGCGACGGAAACAAGACAAACAAGATGCACCTCTCCTCCCATCCAGAGTTAAAGGCTGTGCTCAAAAAGCAGTGTAATACGGCAGGCACAGAGATCCATAATAAAGTGCTCATTTGCATCTCATTACCCAGAATCACTAGCTGCAGTGGAAGCATTGTAGTTTGAGAGATCATGGGGAAAGGCAGATTTGTGGACGTGTCCGAGACCCGTGAATGTGCCCACGTGGTATTTCTATGTGCTGTACACTGTCACTTTTTGTTACTCACCATAACTTACATTGTGTACCCAAGTGATAAAGGAAGCATGCCAAGACTAAGAGGATTATCTGATTGTTCCAATGTGAACCTATTACCCACATCACTACCGTTGTATCCGTGCGGTGGAACTGCCATTTTTAATTTCTTTATTGCCCAAGTAGGCAACTTTCCAAGTTTAACATCTAGAATTAGATTCCATTTTGACCCAGATACACAAAACAATGTTATATACACATTTGCTGCACAACTCAACTGCAAACGTTGCCGTTGTGTAACTAGCGTATGATTTACTCGGCAGGCCATAAAAACACTGATTTATTTAGCATACGTTGCGCCTATTTTAACTTAATTAAATTAGGTACTTTAAGAAAAAAGACGCCAACTGCGTACGGACGTCACTGTTTATAGCGCTGAAAAGGAGTCCTTCCGTACATAGGAATATGAAGGACGCCAGGAGGTTGAAAAAACAATAATGGAGTCTGGCTTCGTATAAATAGATTTCCTTGAAGTTTGTAAGGGATGTGGTTACGGGAATATGCAAAGTTTTGAGAGTCCTAAAAATACACCGCATTTGACTTTTGTGCCGTAGGAAGACGCCAATATTGAGGGACTGTCACACAACGGTAACCCTTTGCTTTAAAGCAGCCATACAAAATTCCTTTTTTTTTTTTGAATTATATGTAAAGCAGGTGTAATTCATTGTTACCCAAGCTGGCAATCGTTTGATGCCCCTGTTATACATCTGTAAAAATCCTGATTGTGTGCCTAACAAAATGGCCACCTTTCAGTTTCAATCAATCCTTCAGTCAGTGTAACTCAGCAGCTACTGATAGCTGAGGCTATGCTAATGGCGCGCGACGGAGGGCGCGCCTGCCGCAGAGGCGATTTCTGGCCTAGGGGGAGACGCGACAGGAAGGCGTGGCTGTTTGTCACAGACCTGGTTCGCCCTCGTTGGCTGAACCGCTCACGTGACTTGGCCGTCACGCGACAAAATCAAATCCTTTTTCGCTTGCTCTACAGCCTGCTGTTCTCGCTGCGCGCGCAGTCGCCCCGAGGCCTGAATTATACCAAGACCTGCAGGGTGGCAACGCTATCCTGTGACGTCACCCTGCGCTGCCGCCGAGCCGCATCTTGGTTATACCGGGGAGACAGAGCAGGAGGTGGCGTGGCCGTGAGCGGTTCACCGTCATTGGTGAACCGCTCACGTGACACGGCCGTCGCCAGAGAAAAACTCATTTGGAAGTCTCTTCCCTAGCCGCCCGCTTTGCAGTACGGTGCACCGCGGCAGTCGCCATCGGTTTGAGCACTTTCATTGTAGTTATGCTAGTTATTTTGGCGCCGCTACACGCGACTCCGCACACGTTTTTCGGTATAATCACGGCCCAAGTATGAACATGGCACGGCCTAAGGAAACATTATCTATGGTTACAGTTTCCAGCTCAATCTGCTGGGAACACGGGCGACAAATGATCACAAGCAGGAAAGTGTGGCAAAGCTCTTGCACTGCTGGGGAGGTGGGCTAAAGCCTGCTATAGAAATCAAAGGAAGCTCAGTATATTAAACCTCATTAAAATGGCATTAAGAGTTCAATTAAAAAAATAAGTCACTATTATCACAGAACTGATTTTTTTTTTTTTTAAACCATAAGATTTCACGTTCCGCTGCCTTAATGTGGCAGTTTCATGTAGCGGGGGGGGGGGGAGGGGGAGAGGGGGAGGGGGAGGAGGGGAGGGGGAGGATAAGGTAAACAAGGGCTGACAAAATTAAACAAATGACAGTCGCATGTTGAACAGGTAAAAGGAGCAGACACCTTTAAAAAACCTTTTAACATGTCAAAATGTTGTGGGGGGAGGGGGATGCGTGTCTGCTGTGCACCTGTGTGTTAATACAATCTGTATGTAATGTATTTTGGTGATAAAACTGTTTGCTAGTCCTCAAATTCACAGGGAGGTTTTGTTCGCTTCACTATGTCTTATGCCGAGTAATAATGCCGCCAAACAGATAAACATAAGTAGCTGATAAGTTTGAATTCAGTTTCTACCAAAAAAGTGATACATATTATAATTGTATCTTGTAAAAAATGAAGACCGTGACTGTGTAGCAGCAACCCCCGCCAACCCCTTAACATGCAAACATTGTTTTTATTCTATATTGTGCAGCCCGATAGAAAATATTTGTCCCGCGAACCCCTAATGGATAAATCTTATTGCCGACTCATCAGACTGTCGCTAACAGAGCTGTGTGACCGATCCCAGGCAGTGTCGTGTCCTGAGCTTGTGGGGGGAACACGCGCTTAATAAGGCCCCAAACTGCCCCTCAGTGTGTGCAGGCAGCATGCCCCCCATATAGCTGTCACTCACTGCGGGAGCTTCCAAAGTCACGTCCCACAATGCCTTGCTGCTGTGGATGCAAAGGATTGTGGGGATCGACTTAGGAAGCTCCTGTTGAATGTGACAGCTATACCCCTACGCCAAGGTGCAGTTTGGGCCCTTGCTAAGTGCGCAGTCCCCCACACTGGCTCAGGACCCCACTAGACGGCCTAGAAGCCATTACAGACTTTTTTGTGAAAACCCCTTAGAGACTGTTCCCAAACCCTTTTGGGAATCACTGACTTAGAAGATCTAGAGGGAGCTGTACTGTGACCCTTCTCCCATCCCCTCCCAGCTAGTAAAATTTGTATTTTATTTATTTTTTGTTCCATAAAATATGGCCGCCGGGGTCTCCAATGCAGCTTTCTATCAGTGACCCCAGTGGCCATTTTGTTTTCCCAGACAAGTATTTCTGCTGAAAAGATTTAAGGGTTAAATTAGCAGCATACAGAGGGTGTGGGGGGGGGGGAGATGGAAACAGTAGCAGTGTGTTTGAGAACATCATATTCAAAAAGGACTGATTAAAAGAAGTGTGGATTGACACACAGTATTATCACTAATACAAATAAAGTAAAGATAGTAAAAACCCTCCACCGCATTTAGTTACCCGAGAACCTTCTAAACCAAAATCACCCAAAATCAAAGAGAACGCCCCATCACCTTTGAAACCCTAAACACAATCCTACATCCTTTTAATCGTCTTTGTGCTAGGATAAGCTCGCCCGCAGCAGCTAATCTCGCCCTGCTCACACAGCCGTTTACGACTCGCCGTTCCGTGCGCAGGTAATTGATTTTTTGCAGTGTGAACTTTAGATCCAAACACAGGGAGTGGGTGTGTATGAAAAGACTTTAATTACTCGTGAAATGTAATTCGAGTTCAATAAAAAAAAAAAAAAAAAAAAAGTAGTATGAGCTAAAACTGGTTTGATAACATTTTTAATCTTCTGAATGCAATTTCAAACTGGCATGAGAAATGTGAACACGAGCACACACCCGATATGTCTGGACGTATTGAACAGGCACGAACCTGACGGTTAGAATGTGACCAGTACGATTAGGATCGTCTCAAACAGCGATTCCCAACAAGGGGTTCGCCAAAAGGATGTGAAGGCGGATCCCATACAGCAGGGGTGAGCAAACTTTTCCCCCTGTGCCCCTCTCCCTCCTCCTCACGCCCCCCCCCCTCCTTACCGGCGTTCTGACGTCACGCTGCCTTGGCAACGTGGCATCGTGTGACCCTGCGGCATTGCCATGGCGACGCATCGCCACAAGCCGTTGGAGACAAGGTATGGCTAAGTCCCCGGTGGAGGCTGCTGCACGCGCGCCTGGCATCCTGGCACGGCCACAACTAGGGGGGGGGGGCGGACGCAGCAATGATGGGGTAATCTCCCCTCATATTGGCTCCCAGGGCACCACGTGACTTGCGCATCCCTGCCAAACAGCATAGTGGGGGTTCCCGAGCCTGTGTGGGAACTGTGCACTTAGTAAGGCCCCAAAACGCACCTTGGCGTGGGGGTTTAGCTTTTTTTTTGTGCCGGAGGAGCTGCTGCACAGGAGGGCCCCTGCCCCGGTTCTCCGAAGCGATCACCCCATCACTGATGACAAAACAGAAGAGGCGTTCTCCCCATCAGTTCTACCTTGGTGAGAGACCATATTGTGCGCTCTATCGCCCCTACAAAAACGAGCAATTACATTGTGACATTAAGACCTGCTAACGGCCATGCCTTGAAAGTGGCAGCAGGCTTAAGACGCTTTGGCTAAAGGGTTAAACTAAATGACCCTTTATCAAGAGAATATATAGGTATTGTACTGTGTATTTTTGTCACCTGGGAAGTAGCTTTGGGCATCTTTGTTTTTTGTTTTATACATTATGACATAGCTACTATAATCATGGGGCCCCTGGAATGCCAGACTTCATGGCGTAGTAGCAATGTCCTTGGGCACCCAAAAGGTGCAATCCCACATAGCTGAATTTCTTCGGGACCTCTGAATGGGGAAGTGTTTTCTTTTCCCGTATCCCCCCCTGACCTTATCAGAGAGCCAGTAAAGATAAGGGGAGGTGGGAGGGGGGGCTCTGGCTGTACAAGCTCTTGCTGATCACACAGGGACATCTCACACAAGGGAGCAGCCAGAGGCAATCCCCCCCTCCCAGGTCTCACTAACACACATTAAATATACACATAGGTGTCATATTTTACCAAAAATACACATTTGGGTAAAAAGTCAATCACCCACATAAGAGCCCTTAATCAGGTCCCTGGAATGACACTCATTTTAGTCCTAGCAGAGATTGTCCCTTTAACAGCGCCATGACAGCACAGCTACACCCCCCAGAAATGTTTGTCTTAGGGGAGATCGCATCCTGCATTCCTATGGAGCTCAGGACGTGATTTGCACTGATGGCGGACGGGAGCAGGATGACTTCCACTTCCGCTCCATGAACCGTGATGGAGCGATCAAGTGACCTTCAGATCTCACGTTCACGTCACACTATGGGAGAAGGAGCGGTTCAGTGAGTAAAGACACAGACTAGCACTGAGTGTGAAGCAGGGGAGCCTGGTTCAATACAATTCCCGGTGTCGCTCCTTGTGACCTTGGGCAAGTCACTTATCTCCCTGTGCCTCAGGCACCAAAAACATAGATTGTAAGCTCCACGGGGCAGGGACCTGTGCCTGCAAAATGTCTCTGTAAAGCACTACGTAAAAACTAGCAGCGCTATACAAGAACATATTATTATTACTAAACAAACCCGGACCGGTACAGAACAAAAATGAAAGATGTGGACATGTTTTGCTTCTTTGCTGCCTTAGTGATATCCTGTCCGGCCAACACAATGGTACACCCCTGGGGTGTGGTGTAGAATGCTGGGCTCGGCCTGTGACGTGTGACTCACTGACCTTGGGAACGTACGGCTCAGCCCAGCGTTGGCCATCAGGTAAAACAAACAAGAGCCACGCACGGCTTGTTCAGCCACCGAGAAAATATGCAAAGTCCCATCAACAGCTGCGTTACGTCTGTAAATCGTTTGCAAAGCTCGCGTATCCTGTCCTGATATATGGTGGTACACACTGACGTCTGAAGCAGAAGTTCCGCCTCGCCCAATTTAAAATAAATGTATCCCCCTTTCACCACCATTTGTCTTTCTTTTTATGGGGGTTCCCGAGGCTGAAATGTTCTAATTGGAACTCTGGGGGGGCAGCCGTGTGTTCCTGTCCACTGCATGGGAAACAAAATGGCGGTCTAATGTCACGCATCGTGCAGGCCAATGGAAAGGAAGCCATGACAAATTACCTATTGGCCTATGGGATGCAGGGGACTTAAATACCAGGATGTTCATGTGTTACTTTTACTGGTATCTCAGGGGGTCACCAAAGAGGATATCAGCACCAGGATCCCCCTAGGAAAGGGGCGGTGGGTGCTACCTTAGAGTGGCTGGGGGAGTCCATCCTGGGGTCTACATAAAGCAATGGTAAATTTAAAACTGCGATGCCACATAGCCGTCCGTAAAACTACCTTTGCAGATATTTGCCAGTCCAATTGGCTTCCCAAATAATCCTAACCATGCTAATAGCAAAGATTTGGCAGCTTCCATATTGGGGGAAACTCCTAAATTGAATTTCTTCAGGTTTTCTGAATGAGAAAGTGTTTGTCAAATCAAGTGTTCTCTTTCCCCTTATTGAACACAGGTCACCTAACACTAAAGGCGACAGCCGGAGGAACCCCAACGCCCCCATCCCCAAATCTCAGCTCACTTTAATACAGTATGTAAAAATACTTATAGGTATCAGATTTGGGTAGAAAAGGCAATCGATCCCCCAGATGTCACCCCGGAACAGGTCACTGCCACTAGTGCACTGTGGTCCTAGGAGGTCCCTTTAACACTTTCCCTGCCACAGGGGCTAACATCTGATTCCTATATGTATGCTTTGAATAGATTTTAAATGTGGCAACTATATGGGGGGGGGTAACTTTGTTGGGTCCTTGAATTGAATCATTTTAACTCCCATGGCTTAATTTCCGGGAAAGGTACCAAGAGGCACGATCCACCCGGCCCAGGAACTGAAGCCAAGTATCACTTTACCAAAAGGGTAATAGATCAATGGAGAAGCCGACCAGCAGAGGTGGTAGAGATTATCCAAAATAGCTTTGCATTCAAGTCGTGTGTTTTTAGACACAAGTGTATGCTAAATACAGGTGCGGGCGGGGGGGAGGGTTGGGGGGGGGGGCGAGAGCCCCAAATATTACTCATTTCTGTATTTCTAAAATGGAGCATGTTATGCAAAGAGATAATGGGGACGGGCAGGGCTGCACACCTGACCGAGATGTGAATGTGCTCACTCACAAGTGATACTTTTATTTGCTGCCCGCTGTACGGAGGAGGGTTTGTGTCACTTTTACTTTTTTTTTTTCACCCACCATAACTAATATAATGTGCGGGTTACAATGACTCAGGAAGTTACAGTAATCGCTTTCAGGTCGGATCAGCCAGAAACAGCAGAGCAGCAGCGATTATATATTAATTTTTCCTCTGAAACCAGAGCCGCCCAGAGGGTTTCGTAATACAGTAACATGATAATGGTGGGGGGGGGGGGGGAGAGAGAGGGGGGGAGAGGAAGGGGGGGGGAGAGAGAGGGAGGGCTGGGGGGGCTGCACCTTCACAACTCGTTCAGCTGCAGGGAAGGACCAGAAACAGCTGTATGGCAGAGATTAGCGGAGGTTTTAAAGCTGTGTACAGTCACGTACAATGCAGCACGTTATCTGACCGCTGCAGCCTCCAAGTTCGCAGGCGGGCACATTCTTTGGCCCCGTGAGAGGAAGTGGTAACACAATTAGGTCCCGAGATTTCACCCCAAAAAAAGAAAAAAGCAACAGGGACAAAAATGATGTGGATTAATTCCCCCTCCTCACATAATAATAGCATGTTTTTTGTATAGCGCTGCTAGTTTTACGTAGCGCTTTACAGAGACATTTTGCAGGCACAGGTCCCTGCCCTGTGGAGCTTACAATCTATGTTTTTGGTGCCTGAGGCACAGGGAGATAATGTGACTTGCCCAAGGTCACAAGGAATTGAACCAGGTTCCCCCGCTTCAAACTCAATGCCAGTCAGTGTCTTTACTCAGAGCCGCTCCTTCTCTTAAAGAAAAAGCAGGACGAATGTTAACCCCTTCCCCACAAAGGGTTAACCCAGTTCTGCTTCGTACGGTCAGTAGAAGATACCGTCGAACGCTTAGAAAAACCGCCGCTTCCGCGAGTACCTTCCACGGGCCTTAATACACGAGACAGTGACATACAGGATCGCGGTTTGCTTTCCACCGCAGCACTTGTAGGGTTATTCAAATAGCTTTCCCTGTGCAGAGATTGCTACACAGCCCCGCTTTGCGTGCCGATCGTCTCAGCTTCGGCTGCTCGTGAATTCAGCTGAACCAACGAAACTGCCGTATCTGTTTGGACAGCGATCTGTACGTTTGCCAATGTTTTGACACCTGCGTATTCAAAAAGCTCCCCCGTCCCTCCCTCCCTCCCTCCCTCAGCCCCTGTAGTGTAGAAAGATGCTACAGACAGTATTTTAAAGGTGCAGTCTTACAGAGGAGAGTTAGCAGGGATATGTTTAACAGGTTATTGCCTTAGAGGGACAACCTCTCCTAGGAGCAAAGTGTAGTAATGGCAGTGATATGGTTAAGGGGTCAGTCCCTCCTAGGGGCAAAGTGTACTAATGGCAGTGACATAGTTAAGGGGTCAGTCCCTCCTAGGGGCAAAGTGTACTAATGGCAGTGACATAGTTAAGGGGTCAGTCCCTCCTAGGGGCAAAGTGTACTAATGGCAGTGACATAGTTAAGGGGTCAGTCCCTCCTAGGGGCAAAGTGTACTAATGGCAGTGACATGGTTAAGGGGTCAGTCCCTCCTAGGAGCAAAGTGTACTAACGGCAGGGACATGGTTAAGGGGTCAGTCCCTCCTAGGAGCAAAGTGTACTAATGGCAGTGACATGTTTAAGGGGTCAGTCCCTCCTAGGGGCAAAGTGTACTAATGGCAGTGATATGGTTACGGGTGACATCTGAGTGATTAAAGCCTTTTATTGATCAAAATCTATTTTTGATCAAAAAGTATTTTTGAACCATTTTCTAAAGTTATTTTGTAAACACGGTGAGCTGAGACTTGGGAGAGGTTTGGTATCCCCTTGCTGCTCCTTTTTGTCTTATGTGACTGTGTTCAGCAAGAGTTTGCACGGGCAAAGCCCATCTATAAATCTACCAAAACGTCTTAACTAATTTAACCACGCTAAAAGCAAAGATTGTCTGCTTTTGTTTCTCTGGAAATTAAATTACAAATTGCATTTCTTCCTGGGCCCTCGAATGGAAGAGTATTTTTCAACCATGTGCTTCCTTTACCTTCGCCCACCCGGCCCTTTTGAAAAGGCCAATAAAATTAAAGTCGCAATCTGCTCTGGCTGTTTTTTTAATCACCTGAACCCGAGTATTGCGCTGACAAAATCCCCCCCACCCCCAAGATATTACTTGTCTTGTCTGGCAATGGGGAGAATGTTTACTCCAGGGCAGAAAACGTCTGTCGGGCTCGATCCAGGGGGACCAATAGAAAGTTGCACCATTGACATTGCGGCTTTCCTTTGGTTACTCGGTGGCCATATTTGTAGTTTGTGTGTGTGTCAGACACCAGCACGAAAAAACTACAAATATCCGACGTGAGGAGGGAGGGGGGGGCTCTGGATTAGCCAATGGGACACCCGGTTCAGGTAAGCTTTACACAATCCTTTTTGGAGGGGAACTGCCGCTTTTGGTGAAAGGGGTAAAGAGAGAAGTTTTGCTTGTACAATCTCTTGTTGAACACACTGCTCCATGGAGTTACTGACCCTTTAAACAAGTCACTGCTGTTAGTACACCTTTCTCCTAGGAGGGACTGACCCCTTAAAAACATGTCCGTGCCATTAGTACACTGCTCCTAGGAGGGACTAACCCCTTAAACATGTCCCTGGCATTAGTACACTTTGCTCCTAGGAGGGACTGACCCCTTAACCATATCACTGCCATTAGTACACTTTGCTCCTAGGAGGGACTGACCCCTTAAACATGTCTCTGGCATTAGTACACTTTGCTCCTAGGAGGGACTGACCCCTTAACCATATCACTGCCATTAGTACACGGCTCCTAGGAGGGACTGACCCCTTAAACATGTCTCTGGCATTAGTACACTTTGCTCCTAGGAGGGACTGACCCCTTAAACATGTCCCTGCCATTAGTACACTGCTCCTAGGAGGGACTGACCCCTTAAACATGTCCCTGGCATTAGTACACTTTGCTCCTAGGAGGGACTGACCCCTTAACCATATCACTGCCATTAGTACACTTTGCTCCTAGGAGGGACTGACCCCTTAAACATGTCACTGCCATTAGCACACTGCTCCTAGGAGGGACTGACCCCTTAAACATGTCACTGCCATTAGCACACTGCTCCTAGGAGGGACTGACCCCTTAAACATGTCACTGCCATTAGCACACTGCTCGTAGGAGGGACTGACCCCTTAAACATGTCACTGCCATTAGTACACTTTGCTCCTAGGAGGGACTGACCCCTTAAACATGTCACTGCCATTAGTACACTTTGCTCCTAGGAGGGACTGACACCTTAACCCTGTCACTGCCATTAGCACACTGCTCCTAGGAGGGACTGACACCTTAACCCTGTCACTGCCATTAGCACACTGCTCCTAGGAGGGACTGACCCCTTAACCATGTCACTGCCATTAGTACTCTGCTCCTAGGAGGGACTGACCCCTTTAAGTGTCAGTTTATTAAACTCCATACATAGCACATTCCCATTGTCCCACAACAAGTAGAAGACCCGGGACCCGTGTTCCCTGTGTACTAACCTTTGGCAGTCTTGACTTGCGAGTACTGGCGATGGGAACAAGTTCCACCTCAATAGCTTTTGTATAACATTATTACTCATACACAGGGTTTTGACGTCAGTGAAAGACGAGCTAGCCCAGCAAACACGAATAAAAGCAGCTGGGTTATAATAGGTGCTGCCTTGTTCAAACTTCTCTGTTTCCCAATGAGAACTTATTTGTATGTAACCCTCCCTGCCCGGCTTCTAGCAGGGTTACTTCGGGGTGCTATATCTGGTTACTCCGCATGGGTTACCGTGACTCAGGGGGCTGGATTCGGGCGGCTGGGTGATGAGGTTACAAGGTTGTGGAATAATGGGCGCCAGGAACTTTTGCAGTACAACCGTCATTTATTCGTGTCCCCACGGACAGGGACCGCTCATACACATTAACGATTTAAAATGGAGACATGAATACAGCTCTTCTATCAGTGACACTCAACGCTCACATGAAGGTACTTTGACTTTGACTTAGTTGCTCTGAGTAAGTGTGGGAGCCTGACCCCCTTGTTGCTTTGGAACCATCCTCAGTATTAATCCGATTACTCTGGGCCCCTACGGGAATCCTGGTGGATCTTTCTTACTTGACCCAATAACCTTTTGCCTGCTTTGGAACTGCCACCTCCATACAGACTGATGAGGAACATTATCGCCGATCCGCAATTAGAGCTGAACCGCCGGCACCTGGGAGCCCTCCTTGCTGAGGCCCTCTATGGCGCGCCGTATTCCTTCTCATTACTTATTTAGGATTCCATTCCTTCTTTCACGGATCCTAACTGAACAGGTACTGTCCCCATCTACAACATAACAGTGGGGCCTGGTCTATACTATTACTTTTGAAACATTACTGATCTACTCTCCCCGAGGCTCCTCTCCTCATGTCCTCCTGGAACCTAACCTTCAAGAATAGTGCCTCCTCAACTACCCGACTGACATAGCAAACCAGGTTGGGCCCAGTATATAATAGCCTTGTTAGTAACCCTTTAGGAGGGGGTGTACATGCATGATGGACATAGGCGAAAAAAACATAACAAGATAACACAAAAAATATATATACACATTTGTTTTTACGCAATATATAATTTTTTGTGAAGTACATTTCTGCAGGGCCCTAGTGCTAAACCTCCTTCAATCTATATCCAAGGAAGTCCCTCTGAAAATCCCTGCTGCCCAGGATAGACCAACATGGCAGATAAAGCTTCACTTGAGTTTAACTCCAATCTGATGTCACTGCCCTCCCCCTTGGGAGGGGGAGCCAATCAACAGCAAGGGAAGCAGGGGATTCTGGGAGAAGAAACAACCACGGCGTCTCCAAGATTGCCGTTTTAACACAAAATCGTATTTCTTAGTGTATTAACCTAACTCGGATGCGGCCAACTCCAGTCCTCAAGGGCCACCAACAACCGATCAGGTTTTCAGGATATCTCTGCTTCAGCACAGGTGGCTCTATCAGTGGCTCCTGCGCTGAAGCAGGGATATCGTGAAAACCTGGCCTGTTGGTGGCCCTTGACAACTGGAGTTGGCCAACCCTGCCCTAACTGTTGAAGGTATTAAAAATAACATAATTAGTCTGTCTAGAAGCGAGGAGTTAATCATATTCCTGCCGATTGCAGCTTGGAATACGTTTTCTCACGTGTCTGATTTCACAGGGCTGGAACAGCCCAAACTACAGAAGAAGAAAGAAAGCAGTAATCCAGCGATCAGAGAATCCTTTTAAAGATGCAATGGTCCTAATCCAGACCTGTCAAGTCTCCCTGATCGCCTGTGAGAGAGTCTCGCCGTCTCGTAGACGGCAATGGAGTCTCACTAATAAAAGTAAGTTTTCGATTAAATTACACCTCTTTTTTTTTTTTTTTTTTGTGTGGTTCGGCACCCCCAGATATCACTGTTTCCTGTTATTTGGAATGCGTTACCAATGCCTCTTGTATCAAAAGGTATTTAAAAGGGGGCAATCACTCCTAGGAACAGAGTGAACTATTTCCGGTTTAGAGGCTCACCGGGGTAATTAATTAAAACAATACCCAAATCCGACACCTACATATAGTTTTAATGTATTTTTTTTATGTAGATTTCCCCTGGCTGCTCTCTTTTGAACACCCTACTATGTGCGATTGCACCTTTAAAGCTGCACTCCGATTGCTGAGGGACCCCCCAGAGCTGATCAGCGGCCCCCTCAAGACATCGCTCTCCTTTTGTCCAGAGGAACAATATTTACTCTCAGACAGAAAATAACGTCCGGGTCATGCTCGACCCAGGGCGGCCAATAGAAAGCTGCCACATCATTGTGACATCAGCAGGAGATGGACATTGCAACTTTCCGGCAGCGATGTTAGAATTTTTTTTTGGGAGGGGGGGGCGTCAAAACTTTCACAAAGGCCCTTGAAATATCTCAGGAACCTGTGGGTCATCGGAGGTTATGGGGCCATGGACCTCATCTTCGGGGGACCCTTCAGTATAGGTCAATTGAAAAAAAATAACAGTTCCGAGGGGATCGCTTCTTTAAAAAGTTACATTAGACGACGTATAATGATACAAATTGTCCCTCCTGACGTCTAGTACAGTACTTCTAAGGCCGCGCTTATATTACAGTGCGCGCGACGGCGAAGTGACGGATGACGTCACCGTTGCCGCTAGCGAAAGTTGTATTTCGCTTTCCACCGACCAGGTCTTTGATTGGTTCGGAGGCTGTCACATGCGGCGACAGCCTCTGAAAAATCTAATTTGACCGGCTTCAAGAATTCGCGTCACTCCGTCGCGCTTACTATAAGCGCACGCGACGGGGGCAATACATTTGTTTTGCCACAACGTCACGTCGCCATCGCTATAAGCGCAGCCCAAGGTGTTCTCCTAAGCTTAGCAAACCCGTCTCTTGTTGCGAACGCCGCCCGTAATGAATACAATAATAAAAAAAATAAAACATTTTACAAAGGGATTTATTTTAAGATTGCAGTGTGGGAATTGGGAAAGGGAAAAAAAAAAGGAAATGTTAATTTAATCTATTTACGTCCGTATATAAAAGAGTCGGACGATTCATTGAGCAGAACGTGGATAAAAGGGATTGTGGGAAGCGTGCCAAACTTTCTCTGCTTCTCAGGCCGTCATATCTTGCGTTGGAAACAAAGTTTGGTTTCTGTCCAAACCCGGTGTAGACAAGAATTCAAGAAGAAAAAAAATAAATAAATAAAGGAATCCTTCTTTAGGTTTGGTTTTTGCTTTGGGCTACAAAGCTCAAAAAATGGAGATCATGCGGTTCCAGTAGAAGTAGCTTAGTAAGTGTGTATAATTGTATATAGTGCCAGTATACGCAGTGCTTTACAACACGAGGTAAAACAAAAGCACAGACAATGGAGGCAGGCGCAACAGGTCAATGACAGCAGCAGGCAAAGGGAGGCCCTGCCCCGCAGAGCTTACAATCTAAGTTTTACAAATAGTATAACACGCTTTAGATACACGGGGCGCAGTCACACAAAGGGGAGCAGCAAACGAATGCCAGTGATAAGTTTAACCTGTACAGGTGATACATCAGGTACATTATGGGCCCTCGCTCATTTTCTAGGGGGTGATCGGGCCAACTGCTACTCAAATGTGTATATTTTTGTAGTATTATCCTGGTTTTTTTCCGCCTTTGTCCATCATACAGGGTTACAAACATGGCTATTGTATGCTGGGCCCACCCTGGGTTGCTATGGGGTCACTCGGGTAACGTGTCACTCGGGTATTTGAGAAGACACTATTCTTGAAGGTTAGATTCCAGAAGGACATGAGGAGAGGAGCCTCGAGGAGAGTAGATCAGTAATGTTTCTATATCCAAACGGAAGCCCCCTCCAAATCAGTTTCCGCCATCCGGAGAGTCTTGTGATCACTCCAGGACCGGCAAGACCGACCGACCGCCTCGGCCAGACCGAAGGCCCCATGAGTGACTGTTGACAAGTTTGCGAACACGAGATAAGGGGAGAGGTCAGAGGAAAAATTTAGCTAGAGAGATGAAAGAAAGAGGAAGCAAGAGGTAAGGAGAAAAGGAAGAGAGAGGAGGGAGAGATAAAAGAAGGAAGAGGAGAGGAAAAAAAAAAACCCGGAGAAAATAGGAAAAAACTCAGATCAACAAAATGGTGCCAAGCGGTATAACACCTTTAGGCCACGTTCATAGTGTAAGCGTGCAAGCGGCGTGAACAACAGGCTGCACCTCTATGAGGCAGGCCATAGAGCGCATGGCAAAGCGTGACGGCGTTTTCAGGAGACACAGGAATTTGTTTTTGTCGCGCGACGGCCGAGTCACGGAGCGGTTCAGCCAATGAGGGCGAACCAGCCCGGTGACGTCACGGCCACGCCTCCCCGTGGCAAATGATCTCAGTCCACAGATCACTTGGGCGCCAGGCGCTCCGTCGCACCACTATATCCGATGCCTTCCTTTAATGAAAGAGAGACAGAGCGAGAGAAACACAGAGAAAGTAAAGAAGAAGACGAGCTGATATCGGCTGGGAGGAGAAGTCCTCACATTATTATCCCCCTTTAGAAGCGAAGGCAGGTCTCACACGGCTTATTGGCCAGCGGCCTGGATTTGCACATACAGTACTAAGACTGGGTGTAAGGTTGCTTGAAGAGGCAGAGAGCTGTTGAGTTGTTAATGCCACACAGGAGAGACTGTCCCATTCAGGACGCAGGTTACTTGTTCACCCCTTAATTCATCCAGGTTCCCCCGAAACGCACAGGCGCCCAAAAAAACTAGACACAAAAGTGACAGGTAGCACCACTATAGAATGATATAGAACCATAATGGGAGAATTGGGAACCAAGATAGGGACCCCTTGTAAACATAATATATTCACATGGGGTTCCCCGCACTTAGGGGCGGCCAACTGCAGTCCTCAAGTGCCAACAACAGGTCAGGTTTTAAGGATATCACTGATTCAGCACAGGCGGTTCAATCATTATGACCGAGTCACAGATGGTGCCACGTATGCTGAAGGAGAGAGCAAAACCGTCTCAGGACTCAAAATAAATAATAAAGTGTATGTATGTATATATGTATATATGTATATATGTATATATGTATATATATATATATAATATTATATATATGTACACACCACACACACACACCTATATACAGATCTGGAAATTCTTCAACTGTAAAAGTCACCAACACAAAAGGTGTTTCTGTATAAGGAGTATCAAGGATTACAGCTTCGAAGATACAGAAATAGCACAAAGGAGGAAAAGTGATATCCAAAGTTGGCATGAAAACAGGTTGAGCCAGGATCGGCACACGGGTAGGTGCAGAAACCACGTGACAGGGGGGAGGTGGCCACCAAAGGAGCCTGCTGCTCCGAGAAACACGAACTCCAGGCACAGCATCTCCCCCCCTCCCCTCCCCCCCTCCCATATCTCTCCCATCTCTCCAATTTAATTAATTGTTTCAACTGTAATATTCTCATTGTAAACAAAACCTGTGGAGGGTCTCACAATCTTTATCTAATGCAGTGTTTTTCAACCAGGGTTCCCGGGCATCCCTAAAAGGGTTCCCTGTAATTTCCAGGTCTTTTTTAACATTGTACCAAATACAGGAGAATTTACAATGCATCTGATCACAGACTCGATGTTGGGGTTCCTCAGAATGTCACATAGGGTTCCTTGACCAAAAAAAGGGGTTGGAAACCTCTGATCTAATGTCTAGTGTTTTTGCCAGAACTCAAAGAACATAATGAAAAAGTGTCACTTCTAGCAACCAAACCCATTTTGAAACCGAGATTTCCCTAAAGCTTTAGTATCATACTTGGTCTAAGATTGGGTTAAAGAGGTACAGAGCCTGCAACCAATGCAAGTCAGGGGCGGGAGGGGGGGGGGGGAGTATTTTTCTGTGGCACAAAACCAACATGATTTGTATTTATGACAACCACTTCTGAAAATACACGATCACCAACATACTATGATAATGGGTATACAGAGGCTAAATTATCCTGTACCTTATTATTGAAAATATATTTACCAATAATAATTTGAGCACAGTCTATTTTAAAAAGAGGATTGTAGAATATTTATGGCATCAAATCAGCAACTGGGAGATATAATATAAATATATTTATATAGCACTTTACAATTTATGTATTTATTTTACCACCGTACAATACAGCGAGCATCTTAATAATACAGGTGGGATAAATGTATCAAGACAAATGTAACATTGAGAGGAGTCTCTCCCCTAAAGAGCTTACAATCTAATAGACAGCAAACTGTGTGTAAAGAAAGTAGTGGTTATCTGGCCTTTTCAACCCAAGAAGTAGTAGTTGTACTCCATACTACTTAATACAGTTGCACGTCAAACACTGAGTATAACGGGATCTGGTTTCTTTTCCCCAGATCCAAGGATTCATTTTCTCCATCAACGAAACAAAAAACGTATGGGATCGACACCTTTAATGCGCAAGAAAAAACGATTCTATAAAAAAGCAGTCATTTTGGCCCACCGAACACGGACCTCGCCCATCTGGGGGTCGCTGAACCTTGTTCTGCTGTGTGTTAAAACAAGGGCCGAACTCAAAATGAGTCAAGAGACTGGAATCCACAACACGAGCTGTGCGCCTTTATTGAGCCCAAGATACAGGCTGAGCGCCAGCATGGAGCAAAGGTTACTAACTGGGTGTGTGAAGCTTAGCAGCACAAAGATGCACCCAAACCCTGGAATTTGAGGAGGTCCCTTACAGGAGTGTTTCAAGTGGAGTCCGGTACGTGAACATATCAGAAAGAAAGGGGAGTCCCTTGCAGGGAATGGCACGAAGGTTGTCTATTTGCATTGTACCCAGATATGCTACATTCTTTCACGCGTCAATTTAATTACAGACCTTCATAAAATATGAAGGTATGTGCATTGTATGTGCGAATGCATCATACATGACGCATAGTGTGTGGTTATCAATTATTTTTAGCGCGGCATGTTGAATACATTATTGATACAATTTGAATGGAAAAAACAAACAGCTTTGTGGGGTAGGGGCGCAGATCTATCAACGCATCCTTTAAGACCGCGGTTCCGTCGGTTTCACCATTATTTATAACTAGTATCAGGAAATATACATTGTTTTTAGCGCAATATTATTAATAGCCATGCTGGGAAAATATTCGGTTTCGGTAACCCATGTAACCAAAGATGGCGTCATTTTAGGGATCACGCCACGCTGAATATAGCGGACGATTGACACATTTTCTACTTTTTTTGCCGCACAGAAAAAGTGGTTTTTAGTACATACCGTATACACCTACACGCCAAAGCAGAACAAAAATAGATATTTTTGAAACTGATGGCACATATTGCAACGTTTCGGGTTAGTACACAAGTGCACCCAAGCACAAACTACAACAATAAATTCGCCAATATTGATCGTGTAAAACCACACACCCTATTTGATGTTGACTTTGTATTTATTTATGGATCTGCAGTATTTTAAGCCCAAGAATTGTTGAATTTATACACTGTACCACTACCTCTGAAAGGCTACGCCATGCATCCACTAATCTTTTAGTGAAGTAGAATTTTCTCACATTCGCATCCACAAGCTTCAATCCCTGGCCCCCCTGAAGAAGTGAATCCTTTTGTCTTGAACATGCACCCCCTCCTCTAATAATAGAGACGTTCCCATCTCAGGGTGGAGAAGTCTCAACACCCTGCAGTGTTTTTAGACCATTCACTCGTACAAAGCCCTAAAAAGCAAGGCATAAAGCCCTGCTGTGGTCTTCTTACCCCCCAGCCTTTCACATGCAAGAAGACATCAAGAGGACAGGTTTGTGCAGTTTCCAAACAAGTGGAACCCAGAGGGATTACGGAGGTATCACATGACCACCACGGGTTGTACAAGCTCCCCCATTCTGCCAGTGTCACGGATGACATCACAAATCCAAGATGGGTCCATGGGGAGAAATTGTCAGCATGTATCTCCTGAAGTAGGTGGGTTGTGTGTGGGTTGGTGCATTTGTGTGCGCGCATACACACACAAACACACACACACACAAACGGGTTTCTGCGTCTCTCTACGTGTCTTCAGACGAGGGATACAGGTAATTTGGACCAACAGTAAGATCGGCAGCAGTACCCATAATGGCTTTTGGGTTTCTGCATTGTGGAGAAAATGCAATGCTACTTAAACGCTGTATTAAGCGCGCCTGGCAGCAAAGCAGTTAAAAATATCGTCACAGTAACAAAAATAACGGCAACTCAGGGGTGGGCAACTCCAGTCCTCAAGGGCCACCAACAGGTCAGGGTTTCTGGATCCCTGCTTCAGCACAGGCGACTCAATCAGAGGCTCAGTCTAAAGCCCTTGAGGACTGGAGATGCGGACCCCTGCTCTAACTCCATCACAAGCCCGGTGAGAGTGCGTAGGAGTCTGTTTCCGCAGACACTAAGTGGAATAGTTAGATGGTGCTGCCAAAAACACGCATTGACCCGTCTGACGATCGCTCGAGTCTCGTATGTTGTTTGTAAAACTTTTCCAATCCCAAAATAACACCGAACGCCACAAATGGCCAATCGGGTTTCCGAGCAGTCACTACCGGCAGCGATTGTTTCATAGGTTTAGCATTCCTGGGGAAAAAAGAATGTATTAATAAAACTTGGGAATGGTTGTGAACGCGGAGAATTAAACTTCCCTTTTCTTCACGTGTTTGCCTGACTTACTACATGTTAAAGCAGCCGTTCAAAAAAATATATATATATTTAATTCAATAAGTGCATCAATACAATCTGCACACTGACAAGTGATTAACCAAAATCCTGATCGATCGGCGAAGATTCGGCTCGGGGGTTCACTAAATTGCTGTCATTGCAGCAGAAGAGGCCCAAAGATGCAAAGTTCTGTGGGGAAGATCATGTGACCAGGCAGTCACTAGATACAATTTGTGCACTGCTAGAGAGAGGGCAGGGACCAAAAAGGGGTGTGCCAGAGCCTGTTTCAGAAGAGGAAGGGGATATGACTTTGTAAATGGTTGCTATAGAAACAAAAAATGCTTGTTACATTATAATACATTAAAAATAGTTTTTTCTTTTTAAATGCTACAAGTATTTTCTCATAGTACAGAACTGATTTATTTAAATTTTTAAAAAAAAGCACATGTAGGAGGATATTGCTTGAACTGCAGCTTTTAGTAGCACTCGCCCCCTTCGATCTCAGAGGGAGGGTCCGTGCTTAAAATCTGATAACGTGGTCAGCGACATGGAAGAAACGAGAAAAACAATAACTCTCGTTTCCTGAGAATCTCTGGTGTACATATATTCAGAATATGATTTATAATATTAGACAGCAAGATCTATTATTCATCTTTAACTTGCCGGTAGTTTCCCAAAAAGATGTTTCTTAATTCCAAACAAACCAAAATAGCCAGTCTGTTTTAAATAAGCAGCTTACAGTATATGGCTCTTTAACCCGCTTGCATTCCGCTGGCCAATAGGAAGTTGCCACGTCACCTGTCACGGCTTCCTATTACCTCCTGTGACGCTGGGGATTTATATTCTGTGAAGTACTGATGCTACCTCTCCCGGTAAGTAGCTCGGGAATTAGGGGGTATCCCGAACTGAAATGAATGCGGTTCAACTCCGGAGACCCTGGTGGTGAGGAGAGGGGTGGGCTGCATCTTTTTTATGACCCGTGTTTTAAGGAGTAATCCAGCTAATATCCTACCGGTGAACCCTGGGAAGCAGGACCTTTAAAATCGGGCCCAGGAGAGCGAATCGATCGCCAGCTTAGGTCACTTGTTTTCAATAAACGTAATCAAAGGCTGCATGTATTAAAACTAAAAAATATAGATTTATTTATTTATTTTTTAATGCCACTTGGACGACTTTTTTAAGGAAGACCATTACAAAGTGGAGTTGTTTTTAAAATGCCGTTGTTTTGCAAACAGGAATGACACGTTTAATAAACATTGCTTTATCATTATTGGGGAAAGGAGTATGAAGAACTTTGTGTGCCCCTGACATGCAAGGGCACGGGTTCTAGGTAAATCAATAGTAAGGTGCTGCCCACACTGTTGGCGCGATATAGATAAAAATATACATACAGTTTTCCCCAGCACCGAGCAGAGACCGCGATGAAGTCTCCTGGACGTCACAAATGCCACTAGTGTGCTGACCGCTGTGACATCCAGTGGAGATCATTGGGACACTCTACACATTAAATCCGTCACTAGTCCATTACATAGGACTTCTACTCAAGATCATGTGCTTCAACAATCCCCCCTCTCCTTTGGAACCACATTCAGCCAGTTGGACTTTTAACGATGTTTGGTATATTTAGACGTTCCCCAGCCTGTAAAGTCTCTCCCTGGAAGGGAGGCCTCACCCTCTCTCGATACCAATGGTCTCACTAATGCATTAACCTTTAATATATATATATATATATATATATATATATATATATATATATACATATACATATACATATACATATACATATACATATACATATACATACATATATACATATATATATACATGCCCCGCCTTTCCCCATCATCACCCAGCATACAGCACTTCCACTGCAGCAAGGGATTCCGGGAAATGACATGCAAATGAGCACACAGTGTCACTTTTTGCCTCAAAAACCATTTTTAACATGGTTCCGTATATATATTAAAATTGCAATGCCATATCTGGAAATATTACGGTATGAATAAATAAATCATTCTGCAACCGTGGGATCTCAGACCCCCCGCAAAACGCATTGTTCTAGTAAGAGCTTCATAGTAGAGTATAAGCTCTTCTGGGAAGGGACTCTGGTCAACATTCAAATTGCTGTGAAGCCGTCTTCCCTGCGCTGGTCACGGGTTCAGCTCCCTTCAAATGAATGGGACCAACATGTTCTCCAGCGCACGGAAAAGAGGTTGAAGACGACTGGCGTTTCTGTATCGTACAATCAAGGTGTAATCCCATCCACAATCAATGAGCTACAGCGTGTCACTTACAGGTGTAGCCCCCACCCCCTTTGTGAATACTATCGTGTTAGTGGCCCTAATGGGTTACTTGTGTGGGCTCACGGAGGGTAATGTCCCTCTCCCATCACACGGTAAAGAGTGACTTGGCAGAAAAGAAGCCACGCCCATGTTGGCTGGTGATCAGGGATGTCACCATCAGGGTAAAGACCATCCTGAAGATTCTAGAACTCAGGTCTCTGGAAGTTGGAGGGGCCTCACCAGTTAGTAATGTAAATATGGTAAAAGTGTATAGTTAATGTACAGGCATACCCCGCATTAATGTACGCAATGGGTCCAGAGCATGTATGGAAAGCGAAAATGTACTTAAAGTGAAGCACTCCCTTTTTTCACTTGGGTAGAGGTAGGGAGCCGGTATTGCTGTTCAGGACGTGCCTGTGTCCTACTTACAGACGCATGCGCAAGCTGCCGGTTTCCAATTGGGCGAGGGGAATCAGCGCGTCACACAACTACGGCGCTCTTTAGGGCTGAATAAGTGTCCATACTTGCGAAGCGAGCGTACGGACACAGGGGAATGGCGTTATTATAAATATGTCCCTACTCGCAAGTAAAGTGAAGGTCCGTATAGCGGGGTATACCTGTATAATGATACTATCCTGTTTGTTATTTTATAGTTGGGGGAAGTGTCCCATGCAGTTAGCGTCTGTAGCCACAGAACTACAGAAGTTTACAGTCTCACAAAGAGGAAGACTGTGTCCTATTGGGGTTATCAGCCCAATAGTAGCACTGTGACCTAGTCTGATCGGCCCTGTTAAGAGGCTCAGTGTTATCTCAGAAACATAGTGCCTAAGAGTGGTACGCAGTGCCCTGCACAGGGATAATGATCCCGCAGTTTATGATAGTAAGGGTAACCCAGGATGGGGCCCAATTGATAGAAAGGGGTCACATGGAAGGTGGCAACTTAAGATGACAGTAACAAGCCTAAGCCCCTCCCTATAGCATTAAGCTTGGATGCTAACTAGGGAATATATAAATAGCGCAAACCCTGCGAAGATACAAGAAGTATGTCTATTGTGGATAATCTAAATGTGCGAGGAGCATTGTGGATGGCTGTCAATAAAGCTCTTATCTGTACAATAAAAGTTCCTGGCGCCCATCATTATTCCATCAGCATATCTACACCCAGCCTGCCCGGACCCAGCACCCTGACAAGGTGTGAGAGCCTGAACCCAGCCCCAGCACTCTGACAAAGTGTGAGAGCCTGAGCCCACACCTGAACCCAGCCCCAGCACCCTGACAAAGTGTGAGAGCCTGAGCACAGCCTGAACCCAGCCCCAGCACCCTGACAAAGTGTGAGAGCCTGAGCACAGCCTGAACCCAGCCCCAGCACCCTGACAAAGTGTGAGAGCCTGAGCCCCTCCTGCCCGGACCCTGCACAATGACAAGGTGTGAGAGACGGAGCCCAGCCTGCCCGGACCCAGCACCCTGACAAAGTGTGAGAGCCTGAGCCCAGCCTGCCCGGACCCTGCACAATGACAAGGTGTGAGAGACGGAGCACAGCCTGCCCGGACCCAGCACCCTGACAAGGTGAGAGACGGAGCCCAGCCTGCCCGGACCCAGCACCCTGACAAGGTGTGAGAGCCGGAGCCCAGCCTGCCCGGACCCAGCACCCTGACAAGGTGAGAGACGGAGCCCAGCCTGCCCGGACCCAGCACCCTGACAAGGTGAGAGACGGAGCCCAGCCTGCCCGGAACCAGCACCCTGACAAGGTGTGAGAGACGGAGCCCAGCCTGCGCGGACCCAGCACCCTGACAAGGTGTGAGAGACGGAGCCCAGCCCCTGCACCCTGACAAGGTGTGAGAGACGGAGCCCAGCCTGCCCGGACCCAGCAACCTGACAAGGTGTGAGAGACGGAGCCCAGCCTGCCCGGACCCAGCACCCTGACAAGGTGTGAGAGACGGAGCCAAGCATGGCCGGACCCAGCACCCTGACAAGGTGTGAGAGACGGAGCCCAGCCTGCCCAGACCCAGCACCCTGACAAGGTGTGAGAGACGGAGCCCAGCCTGCCCGGACCCAGCACCCTGACAAGGTGAGAGACGGAGCCCAGCCTGCCCGGACCCAGCACCCTGACAAGGTGTGAGACACGGAGCCCAGCCTGTCCGGACCCAGCACCCTGACAAGGTGAGAGACGGAGCCCAGCCTGCCCGGACCCAGCACCCTGACAAGGTGTGAGAGACGGAGCCCAGCCTGCACCCACCCAGCACCCTGACAAGGTGAGAGACGGAGCCCAGCCTGCCCGGACCCAGCACCCTGACAAGGTGTGAGAGACGGAGCCCAGCCTGCCCGGACCCAGCACCCTGACAAGGTGAGAGACGGAGCACAGCCTGCCCGGACCCAGCACCCTGACAAGGTGAGAGACAGAGCCCAGCCTGCCCGGACCCAGCACCCTGACAAGGTGTGAGAGACGGAGCCCAGCCTGCCCGGACCCAGCACCCTGACAAGGTGTGAGAGATGGAGCCCAGCCTGCCCGGACCCAGCACCCTGACAAGGTGTGAGAGACGGAGCCCAGCCTGCCCGGACCCAGCACCCTGACATGGTGTGAGAGATGGAGCCCAGCCTGCCCGGACCCAGCACCCTGACACGGTGTGAGAGACGGAGCCCAGCCTGTCCGGAACCAGCACCCTGACAAGGTGTGAGAGCCTGAGCCCAGCCTGCCCGGACCCAGCACCCTGACAAGGTGTGAGAGCCTGAGCCCAGCCTGCCTGGACCCAGCACCCTGACAAGGTGTGAGAGACGGAGCCCAGCCTGCCCGGACCCAGCACCCTGACAAGGTGTGAGAGACGGAGCCGAGCCTGCCCGGACCCAGCACCCCGACAAGGTGTGAGAGACGGAGCCCAGCCTGCCCGGACCCAGCACCCTGACAAGGTGTGAGCCTGAGCCCAGCTTGCCCGGACCCAGCACCCTGACAAGGTGTGAGCCTGAGCCCAGCCTGGCCAGACCCAGCACCCTGACAAGGTGTGAGAGACGGAGCCCAGCCTGCCCGGAGACCTTGAGCCCAGCCTGCCCGGACCCAGCACCCTGACAAGGTGAGAGAGTCTGAGCCCAGCCTGGCCAGACCCAGCACCCTGACAAGGTGTGAGAGACGGAGCCCAGCCTGCTCGGACCCAGCACCCTGACAAGGTGTGAGACCTTGAGCCCAGCCATGCACATAGTCAACTGATGCAAACTCCTCAAGGGCCGGGCAAGGAGGGTTACACAAGTTCTACTTACCCTTAAAATTACACATCTTAAAAGTGAGCTCCATGTGATGCCCTTTAACCCTTGGAATGCCCCGTGGTGAACTCTGAACGTCACGAGGGCCGGCACGCTATGCTATAAATGCTTGTTTACTCTGTGCCCAGGACATACTTGAAAACGAGAGGTAACTCAATGTATTACTTCCTGGTAACACATTTTATAAACAATAAATACAAATCACGATCGGGACGCTAGTGGCGTACTCCCACACTTCCGTCCACCACCACCTGATTGACTTCTAAAGATCACTCAAACTAGGGGGTCTCATAAAGCTGAACAGAGGTATTTTTAGCTCCTGGGGCCACCCAGCTTCAAAGATACTTACCAGTTTAATATACAATTGGCGACACTCCGTTGTGACGAGGAGGGAATACACATTCAAAATGGTGCACGGGGAAGTGAAGTAGTTGGAGACCAACTCTCCATATCACACTAATTTTTAATACATACACACATATACACACACACACACACACACACACACACATCCATATGCGGGAAATCTGGACGTCAGAGGACTGTTTAAATAAAAGTTGTGGAAAAGGGGGGCAATGTTTTAAGTTCTATTTCCCACATAACCCAAAAGGAAGATGTATTACTTCCCTAGACTTCCTTTATTTCCTTCACCAAACATCGAGAATCATAAAACGAATAAAAAGCAACTTCCTTTAGTCATTCAGTGTCCATCTCATATGAATTGAGCCGCCCGTTCAGCACAGAGATGTCGGACACCCAGACTTCCTGCGTATGGACACTCACCGACCAGTGGACGAGTATCACTGCTTTTCTGTATTGTGTGTGTACCCGTTGGTGTGTGTCCGTTGGTGTGTGTTGCTTAACTATGTCTACACAGAGTATCTGTACAAACATATTTATAAATACAGTGATTTTCATATACTGCGATTTCTCCATTTGTCTTGAAATAATAATTAGCTTCATTAATCAATATTAATCTCTCCTCCCCGGAGTGCCGTGGATCGCATTTACCAGTTTAGTTGCAGGGTTTTTGTAGATTTTCAAAGATGGCGCCTGACTTTTATCCAATTGGAAGCAGCAATGTCGACCCCTCCCTCCCTCCCCCCTCAACGTTATGACTTTCTATTGGCCCACGGGACACATGGGATTTGGTGGCCATTTTGATTTCTTTAACTGGAGCGGAAACACCGGCATCTAAAACTGTACATCAGGAAACAGTTATGTCCCCAGAGCTGTGAAAAAACAAATGCGGCTCAGCTCCGGGGATCCTCCTGGTTTTAAAAAAATCAAGTAGGTGGGACTGCTGCTTTAAAGTAGAACCTGAAATGTAGCTTATTGAAAGAAAGGCCTGAAGCCTGCAGTATAGTGTCCACATGGCAACTCAAGCTGTTTATCCTCACATTCTCTCTTTTTCCACCCTACCAGGCAGCACAGACCTGCAGACAACAGTCTTACCCTGAGCTTGTCAGAGGAGATCGTTTGGAGTCTACGTGAGGGGGACTCATTTTTACCAATGAAAACAGTTTGAAAAAACAGTGAGCAGAGAAATCAAACAGCCTATAAAGCGTATTATAACTATGGCTGCTAGCTACTCTCCCAGAATCCTCGGGTTCTAATCCTCCCAACTGGAATTAAAGGTTCACCTAAGTAAATCTGCCATGTTGTACTATCCCAGGCAGGAGGGACTTTAAAGGGAGCTTTAACCCACATTCAAATGACTCAGGAATACAGAGGCGTTCTTTCAAAAAGGTAATATCTACAAATATCTACATATCTATCTATAGAGATAGATATATCTATACACACACACACACACACACACACACGCGCGCTTTTAATATATGTATGTCATTCTATATGGAAAAGTGGGTATTTGATGCTAAATAAATACAGCATTATAATATTAACAATATTTGGTCAGCTTCTTTTACAAAAAGATGTAATAATCCTTCTGTGTACACATTTATCGCAGTGAAATCTGCCTATTCATCCCTGAAGAATGAACCTTCGGAGTGTCCAATGGTCATACACGTCAATGTGTTATGTCAAACGCAACGCAACTTACAAAGCGCCCCATTATCCCGGGAGCAAAGCAGCCATACTGAAATGCGGTCAGACAATGAATTGTTCAAAGCCCTAATAACCTGAATTCTTTTGTGGAACAACAAACAGATTATTGCTGCATTTCCAACCGTACGTATTAAAATAACACACAGCCGTTGTGGTTGTGACTTGTGTTCACTTGAACAAACGGAGCATTTTGAGAGATGAACAATACAGCAGCGAGCTTGGCTATTATCAGCCGTCCAGCAAACCTCTAGGAAACAGCCCTTTAAAAAAAAAAAAAAAACTCACATCCCCAAACAAGGCGTCAACACAACTTTTCTCCCCGAGATATACAGACACAAATATTTGTGTCCAGCAAAGCAAACTCAATGAAAACTTTTTTCCGCAAACCATTTTTGCACCTCGAGACCTTCAACGCCGCACTGAATCGGGTTGGAAACAGTGAATTGTTGTTGTTTTTAAATCAACTGCCCCACAATAAAAACCTACAAGCCAGGTTTCCATTTTCCATATAAACAAAGCAATCTGTGTTTCACAGCCTGGAGCCAGGGGAGGGGTTGTAATGTCTTCGGCCTCTCTGCGTTCCCGAAAAAGGACACTACGGTTCAAGTGTTTTTTGGGGCCCTGGCCATTGCGTCAGGCACTTAAGGAGTCGGGTGACCCTTGTTTACAGATCAGCATATCATTACCAATTTAACCCTTAAAGATAGTGTGGAAATGACAGCTGTTTTTCCCAATGTGCCCTACTTCCTCCCCTTCTATATATACACACAGTTATAGGATTGAGAGGAAGGAAGGTGTGTCCGACATCCTAACTTAACCCTGATTTATCTGCGTAGGAAAGTTGGAAGGGGGAGGTTTCTGAAAAACTTTTCCTGGTTTACTTCCTTGATCTAATAAAAATGGATCTGCAATCTACATTCAATCTTTAATCCCGTCTATTTGCATAGATATGAGCGTTCATATGGGGTGGTACTTTTGAAACGAGACTGGCTTACCGAGCTTGATGCCTTGTTTCTATAGGATTCATCTCAAAGCCCTACATTCACCTTAAATCATGTCTCAAATCACCTACACCATGAAGTTATAAAATAAGTTGCCAAATTGCCATTCCTTAACGAAATATGAATTTAAATAGTTTGATTAATTTGATAGGAAACCCCCACATAACTCCGATCCTTTTACATTTGCCTACGCAAGAATTAGGGACAAAAAGTGCATGTAAACAGTTTCCGACAGCCACGACAATCTAATAATACTTGTCTTTATTAATGCAACAGGATTAGGGGGTGGGGCGTCTCCCATCACCATGCCTGGTTTAAAACACTTTTAATGTAATAGGACTAAGGGTCTCTAGTCCTAAATGCACCCCAAACCCATACAATCTACCAGCCCAACTTATTTAGGGGTTTAACAAGTTCCAAACCATGCAAGATTTAAAGCATCATTTACCTGCCTTGACAACAACATCAACTAACAGGACTGGGTGGGCCATACATCCTATATACTCCCCCCCCCCCCCCCCCCTCAAACCCTATGCAATAGGGACTAAGTATTTAGGGGTTTACAAAGTTTCTCAGGCCAGGAACACAGCAACTTGGTTTAATGTTTTTGTTACAGGATCTGGAAGCCAGCACTTTATTACATGGATATATTAGGGTTTTGTTATAGGATCTGGAAGCCAGGACCCTATTACATGGATATATTAGGGTTTTGTTATAGGATCTGGAAGCCAGGACCCTATTACATGGATATATTAGGGTTTTGTTATAGGATCTGGAAGCCAGGACCCTATTACATGGATATAGCAGGGTTTTGTTATAGGATCTGGAAGCCAGGACCCTATTACATGGATATAGCAGGGTTTTGTTATAGGATCTGGAAGCCAGGACCCTATTACATGGATATATTAGGGTTTTGTTATAGGATCTGGAAGCCAGGACCCTATTACATGGATATAGCAGGGTTTTGTTATAGGATCTGGAAGCCAGGACCCTATTACATGGATATATTAGGGTTTTGTTATAGGATATGCAAGCCAGGACCCTATTACATGGATATATCAGGGTTTTGTTATAGGATATGCAAGCCAGGACCCTATTACATGTATATATCAGGGTTTTGTTATAGAGGGAACTGTCCCTGTCCATGTGCCAGTTTAGAGAGTAGTGTTACCTGTCTGGGTCCCTCTGATCCTTCTCTTATCCCTGTGTCCTCTCTGTGTCTCTCCCTCCTTCCTCCTTCTCCATATTCCACCTGCCCACCGCCTCCCTTGCCGGACAACCAAACTTGCTGCTATCCCAGGCCACGCCCACCTCCCTTGCTTTAATAGGCAGGGAGCATATGGGATGAGACAAGGGCCGGCTCACCCTAACCTGCTGAGAGGTGGGGATGCAGGTAGGCGTGGCTGAAAGGGTTGAAAGCGGCTTTGGTACCATGGCAACCAGTGGGAGGGAGGGGGAAGGAGGGAGATGCTGTGGGACGTCAGCGCCACTCTGTGGCCTTGTGCTGGAATTACACCCTAGTGTTCTGAATGCAGAAAGAACTCAGACATGCAACACTGCGGACCCCAAATAAGTAAAGATCTGGTAACAAGGATTTAAAAATAAATGTAACCTGGTAAAACAATTTGTAAATAAATACATACAAATAAATAAAGCAGTTTAACTCCACATTAAAAAAAAAAATATATATATATATATATATATATATATATATATATATATATATATATATATATATATATATATATATATACTTTCTTTTTTACCGTTGCAAAGTCCTTTTTGCTGCTGTTTTTAGCAACCCATCCCCTTTTTAAAATTTTGTAGTTAAATGCCAACTAAATAGTTTCCCTTCCTGGGAGGTTAAAATGGCCGCTGCCATTCACAACACATGGTAACCACCAATGCCGAAGCAGTACAAAGCTAGAAAATAGATCAGCACAACATGGACTGTCAGGGGTCAGGGCTTCGGCCCTGTCAGCCAACACAAAAGCTGCAATTGCCACGGGAGAGAGGTCGTCTCTGCTTTCTATCGGTTACCCGGCGGCCATGTTTGTAGTCCGGCGGCCATATTTTTAGTTTGCATGTGTCGAAACCATTACAAACCCCTCCACCCCCACAAACATCTCGGTGAAGCGGTCACATGAGGTCGAGTGCCGGGTGAACCACGGCACTCTGACGCCCGCGCGGCCTGTTTGGCGCTCAAAGGGTTAGAGCACTACCATTCGCCTGTACTAATCCAGCACCGTCACTCGTCTGGGAGTTTGTAAACGTATCCACCCCTTGAGTCCCTGCAATACCATCACACTTTGGCCCCCTATTTAATAAAGACGACTTCCCCGTGCTAGACAAGAGTTCAGCTCTTTTCAAATGAATAAGACTACAAAGTGGGTGCCCTACGGACATAGCTGCCACGTCACGGGGGTCTGGCACTTCAGGGGTCTCATGATGTACCAGCTACGTCATCATCTCCCTGACCGGCTTTCTATGGGGGGGAGATCGCGTTCGGAGCAGAGCACCATCAGAGAGGAAGAGGATGTCATCAGTGACGGAGCGATCAGGTGATGGCGAGGGCCTGGGGGACCGTGGTGATCTGGCGCCCAGCCCCTTCTGCCTTCAAAGGCTTATCCAGAGTGCCGCTGCCCATCCAACACTCACGATCTTGTGACCGCTCCATCCGTGCAGATTGTGTCCTCCGCTCCATACAAAATGAACAATTTTTTGTAGGGGGGGGGAAATAGCTACTATGTCATGAGGCTCTCAAAAAAGGGTTAAAGCAGAAGTTTACTCCCATATTGATATATATTGTTACCTCTTGCCTGAACCTGGCTCCCCAAAACTCATCTGTGTTCCTCCGAAGTCTGTGGATCCCCTCTGTGCCGGAGATATTTGTTGTATTTTTTTTTTTTTTTTGGTGACCATTGCAACACAAAAAAACTACAAATATGGCCGCCGGACTACAAATATGGCTGCTGGACTACAAATATGGCCGCCGGACTACAAATATGGCTGCTGGACTATAAATATGGTTGCTGGACTACAAATATGTACACCGGACTACAAATATGGCAGCCGGACTACAAATATGGCAGCCGGGCTGAACCCTGACCGCGCCAGTATTTTGTGTCCCATGGGCATACATTCCGCTGCGTGCCCGAGAAAATTAACCAGGGTGTCCCTCCGATGTGAAGAGCAGGGGTTGGGGGGCGTGAAATACTTCATTAAATACCTTGAAAGCAGAATCAAACAAACTGAGCACGGCTCATGCAGAGGACAAGGCCTCTTATCTTAGACGGTCGGACATAACGTGTTTGGATTGAGGACGGGAGCTTTAAATATACCTCTTGGCTCTGTCGTAAGAGTGCGATAGCGCAGGGTGACCCTGCTCTTATAAACGTGTGGCCACTGTGTATCTCAGGGGCGGCCAACTCCAGTCCTCAAGGGTCACCAACAGGTCAGGTTTTCAGGATATCCCTGCTTCAGCACAGCTGGCTCAGTCAGCAAGCCGTGAAAGGCGATACGCCGCAGAAGGTCCCGACCTCTAAGAAAGGCTCCGTGTTAAAGAGGCTGGCCGTTTTTTCTCTCATTATTTTTAATTTTTAACATAGGATTGAAGCAGGGGGTCTCTGATGTGGAACCCCAGTAATTTCAGCTCAGATGACCCCCTGATTCCAGAGATACAGACATTCGTTAGTGGTGAAATGTAAAAATGTTGGTGTGGAAGTATTTTTTGCCGCGGGCCTATTTAAGGTGGCCGTTCTTCAGCATTGTCCTATTTGCAGCTTTCTTTCATCGCTTTGGGACAAGCTCCTAGCTGGCAGGTTCCCCAAAAACAGCGTGTATTGTGCGGTACGTTCTGTGATATTTGCTTCTGGCCTATTCCTGTAAAGCTAATAAATGTATTTAGCATTATACTTACTGTAATTATACATATTACAGCAAATATAAATATCCCTTGTGAGCTCATTCACACGTCTCAGACAAGTTTGCAACCCTGTCTTTCCCCGTTATCTCTTAGCATACAATGCTTCCACTGCAGCCAGGAATTCTGGGTAATGACATGCAAATGAGCACACCGTGTCACCTTTAACTTCTCATCCATTTTAACATGGAACCCCTATAAGCTTATGCCTGTTTTGGTCACTTTTCTACCCATCATAACCTATATAATTTATTATATATATTGAAATTCCTCCTTAAAGTCGCGTTCCGCGTCTTGCTACCCCCATTTTTTTTAAATATATGGCTGGGAAGCTGGGGGTCCCCAGAGCTGAACATTGTAAATTTCAGCTCCGGGGAACCTCTGGCTTTCGAGACATTCCAGAAAAACTGCCGCCGGTTATTTCCCGGTATTTAAATTGCCATGTCACGAGATTTAAACGCCATTTTGTTTTCCCTGGGGTGGACGCTGCCGGCAGCACCGTTTCCATATCTCTACAACGTCTCACCGATCCCGGGGTCTGCAATTAACACGGCTCAGCTCCGGACACCCCCCTGCTTCCACGGCCGGCTTGATGGCCATTGGTGCCGTCGGCCCTCAGCCCCACGGTTACAGAGGCCTGTGTGTCTGTTACCTTCTCCTGAAGCAGCATCTCCTCCTGCAGCGTCGTGTAGTCATGGAGACCTGACGTAAAAGACGCCGCGACGTCACATGGCAACGAGTGAATTGCAGGAGCCGGTACAAAATAGAAAAGGGCGCCAGGAACTTTATAACTTGTTGATATTTATTATTGGTATACAACAGTCTTTAGGAACCCGCACCCTGAGTTAGTGAACAAGCATCTTCTTCATAATACAAGCATTAGCACAGGAAAAGACAGCAGCATCAGGACAGGGTTCCAGGTGAACCTTCTTTAACAGGGCCTTCCGCCAGAGTAACCTCTCCCCCTCCAGGCAGGAGTTCCATGCAGGCAAGGAGAACACTAGAACCTCACGACCTATACTGCACAGAGAGTATGGTGTCCATAGAGTTGCCAGGTGTCCGGTATTGAACCGGACTGTCCTGTATTTAAATACTCTGTCCAGTAAAAAATGAGAGGTACTGTAATATTGGACATTTTTGTGTCCGGTATTTTCCTCCCTGGACATAGTGACCTGACGCACCTTTCGCCGTTGAGTCCAGTATTTTTGGAGAAGCCACCTGGCAACCCTAGGTGTCTACTTACGTCCCTGCATGGGTAGCCTTTCTTGGTTCCCTAGATTCTAGGACCCTCAATTTCAGGAAGCTCATGACAACCTGTTAAACTAAGGCCAGGAAGGGTTTCCATGGGTCTAACCTGCCTGGTCTGCTCAGCTTCCATCTGAAACTGCATGCTCTATTCCCTGGGGTGCCGCTATCATAGAAATATCCACGCAGGGAAGTCCTCTGGGATCCCTCCCTCCCGGGATATCTGTGGAGCTCTTTACCCTAGAAGCCAGAGGGACATGATGATTTACATCTTATACTCCCCCTCATTTTTTGACCGTGAGTGCATTAAATAGGGACTACTGTGGCCATCTGGTCACTCTATCTGTGTTGACTAATTTGGAGGAACCCACATCTTTATACAGGAGGAGAGGCCAGGCTATTCTGCTCCAGTTACTGGGCAGAATCAACTGTAGATGGTCCTAATCCTGTCTTGGTTCCAGCTCCTTCCAGGCCCAGATATGTGCCTGGAAGCTGCTACATAACTGAAACCTAAGGGGATGTGATCTCACCAGCTTGTGACTTATTAACCCTGGCACTGCCTGCTGTTACCAGGACTGACACGCCAGGCCAAAGAAATATAGCAGGGTGCTACAATAAGATAAATACATGTAACAGTGTTCGGAGCCATTACTGGGTGTGTGTGGTGCATACCTGCTGGTAACAAGAGGGCTGAGTCGTTCGCGGTAAATTTGGGACACAGGAACAGGCTTCTGGGGTCCATACCCCACGTAATACTTAGCAGTGCAGCGCCTCCATCTGCCGTAGGCTCCAGGGATATGGAGGCGATCTCCCACGATAGAACTTGTACCTCTCCCCCCAGTAAGATCACACTTACTGCATAATAGGGCCGGCATATTTACTGTGGATCATAGTTTGTATCTCTGTCCCAGAGGAGACCTGTACTCTGTATCTCTGTCCCAGAGGAGACCTGTACTTTGTATCTCTGTCCCAGAGGAGACCTGTACTTTGTATCTCTGTCCCAGAGGAGACCTGTACTCTGTATCTCTGTCCCAGAGGAGACCTGTACTTTGTATCTCTGTCCCAGAGGAGACCTGTACTCTGTATCTCTGTCCTAGAGGAGACCTGTACTTTGTATCTCTGTCCCAGAGGAGACCTATACTCTGTATCTCTGTCCCAGAGGAGACCTGCACTGTGTATCTCTGTCCCAGAGGAGACCTGAACTTTGTATCTCTGTCCCAGAGGAGACCTGTACTGTGTATCTCTGTCCCAGAGGAGACCTGTACTGTGTATCTCTGTCCCAGTGGAGACCTGCACTTTGTATCTCTGTCCCAGAGGAGACCTGTACTTTGTATCTTTGTCCCAGAGAGACCTGTACTTTGTATTTCTGTCCCAGAGGAGACCTGTACTTTGTATCTCTGTCCCAGAGGAGACCTGTACTTTGTATCTCTGTCCCAGAGGAGACCTGTACTTTGTATCTCTGTCCCAGAGGAGACCTGCACTTTGTATCTCTGTCCCAGAGGAGACCTGCACTTTGTATCTCTGTCCAAGAGGAGACCTGTATTTTGTATTTCTGTTCCAGAGGAGACCTGTACTTTGTATCTCTGTCCCAGAAGAGACCTGTACTTGGTATCTCTGTCCCAGAGGGGACCTGTACTTTGTATCTCTGTCCCAGAGGAGACCTGTAGACTTAGTAATATGGGCCTAAATATTTCATATAGCATCTGACAATTATTTGATCTTCCTAAGGGCCTTCGCCACTGCTGGTTTAAAACTGGTTCAATGCACTGAGATTCTGAACCTGAAGGGCCCACTTCCCCCGTAGACGCCTGTACGGGTTTAACTCATATCATGTTAGTATCCTGCACCCTGAGCTTGTCCAGCTTGTTAAATAAATGTTTTTTCAAGCGTTTAAAAAAAGATCTCTAGCTTCTGAGGTTACCATGGTAACCTTAAGACTGCACTGGACTCTGGAGAGAGCTCCATTTTAACCTCCCGGGCACTTAATATTTCAAATTCTTGTATCTCTTGAATGGAACATCAGATGTAAAAAATAAAAACAGCGTTGAAATGATCAAGAAGAGATCTCTAAAAAATAAATCAACTCGGGATGGACTGCTGCTTTAATGCCAGGGCCTACAGAGGATCTCTTGGGTACTCAGTGAGCCTGTTCCCATCTTTAATAAGACAACCTTCTGCTGCTTCAGGTTTTAGCTGTGATGCTTTTTGGAGGATGGTTGCTGCTGAGTTTCTGAGCTGTTCTTGTGTTGTCCTGGACCATAAGGCCTCGTCCAGGGTGGCACTGAGCGGGCGGGCGGCCTCACGCTGCCCGTGATGAAACACATTGCGGCAATGTGTGTGGCCAGCGTGAGCACGCCTGCCCGCTCAGCGCTTAGAGCAAGCAAATTTGAATTTGCCACTCGCAAGCGTGTCACGTGAGCGATTCGCCCAATGAGGGCGAACCAGCTCCGTGACGTCGTGACCGCGCCCCCAGGCGAGTGCGCACCTAGCCGGCCACCAATCGCCCGGCCGAGCAGAGCGCAGCGCACGAGTGCCAGCACGCCCGTTCCCTGCCTGGCTGCAGCCTAATACCCGCGGGACTCTGCCAGAGGAGGGTGTGCAGAACTGCAAGATATACCCAGACCCGCCGCAGGTATGGCACCTTCCAGACCCTAACAGAATCCCTTGGGCCTAATTATTGAAGTGTGAGAATGTTTTCATTGAAGGGTGAAGGGTAAAGGGTAACAGGCATCTCGCAAGTCCAAACCGTGCCAGGTGTTCTTAAGGCCGCCATTTTGTTTGGTGTCTGAAAATGGTGGAAGTATAGGCGTGCTCCAGCTTAGCAGTCTTGCGTGGGTCAGGGCCTTAGTTTGCAAACGAGGAAATCTTGCAAAATGAAGTATTTATGTGGTTTTCAGTGGAGTGCAAGAAAGATAGGATGCAGGTGAAATCTCATGTTATGTATTTTTGCACTGATTTTCTTGGACTTTAATTAATAGACCACCATAACTCAAGAGCTGACAGATGAACGGACAGTCAGTACAGAAATAAAGTGCTCCTCAACTTCACCTCATCTCAAGGATGAACTGAAAGAGCACGTCTCGCTGCCCAACTCCCAAACAGCTCTTTAGAATGTTCCGTGTACCCGCAGTGCGTGTTCAATGTACATGTTTAGTGGTTTGTTGAAATGTAGAGTACAACTTTTTATAAGTTAATTGGGATGATGGGGCCTACCGCTTATATAAGAGGCGAGGGTGTCTCACCTGTGAGGTTAAAATCCTGATGAGGCTCTCTTCTGCTGCTTGGTATCCAGGAATCCACTTGTAGATCCCATATCGCTGCAGCAGGTGGACCTTTCATTAATCTGTCATCTTCTAACACAAAAACACGCTGAATAAAATGGACTTTTTTTAAGGTCAAGGTTACTCAAAGCTGTTAGCTGTTTCTAATACATGTAATGCTATATTTTATACATGTAAAACTATATCTCAAACATGTCATGCTTTTTCTAATACGTGTAATACTATATCTAATACGTGTATTGCCATCTCATGCGTGTAACGGTATATCTAGTACGTGTAATGCCATCTCATACGTTACGCTATCTATAGTACATATAATGCTATCTCTAATACGTGTAACGCTATATCTAATACGTGTAACACTATATATAATATGTGTAATGCTATATCTAATACGTGTAACACTATATATAATATGTGTAATGCTATATTTTATACATGTAACACTATAGCTAATACGTGTAACGCCATCTCATGCGTGTAACGGTATATCTAGAACGTGTAATGCCATCTCATACGTTACGCTATCTATAGTACATATAATGCTATCTCTAATACGTGTAACGCTATATCTAATACGTGTAATGCCATCTCATACGTGTAACGCGATCTCTAGTACATGTAACGGTATATCTAGTACGTGTTACGCCATCTCATACGTGTTACGCTATCTATAGTACATGTAACTCTATAACTAATATATGTAAAACTATATCTAGTATGTGTAACGCTATCTCTAGTACATGTAACGCCATATCTAATACGTGTAACGTTATACATATCTAATACGTGTAACGTTATACATATCTAATACGTGTAACGTTATACATATCTAATACGTGTAAAGTTATACATATCTAATATGTGCAAGTATCTGATACGTGTAACGCTATCTCTATTACATGTAACACTATCTCTATTACATGTAACACTATCTCTAGTACATGTAACACTATCTCTAGTACATGTAACACTATATCTAGTACATGTAACGCTATTTCTAGTACATAGTTAAATATCACATAGGACCCCGGTTCCAATCCTATATGAAAGAGCAGGGTTAGTTAGGGACAATTGCCGCTTTAACTTGATAAGTGCCATTTGGGCTAACAACACCTTGCAAAGCATTGAGTTTCTGGGCCTTAAGTCAAGGAGACAAAACATGTAATGAAGGGCCCAGAAGCAGCCTGATTAATGGTGTTTCCCCCTCTCAGTTGCTGTCACCGTCCTGGGATTGCTGATCTTCCCCTTAGGTCCGAGTTCTCCGTTTGCCGTGCAGACCTGCGGCCTCTCCTTGATTTCCCCGGGGCGGGAAGTCCTCGCTGGGCTGGGGGTTACATGACGGTAATTCTTACAGTGATGCTGTCCTGTTTCCTCCCCATCCTTGGGCGTTACAATGTGAACACAGTCAAGAGCGGGACAATGACGCCCAGTGTCACACTGAGCACGCTGACCTGTGAGGGCCACACAATAACATCCATATCTCACCCTACCTGAAGTTTCATGACATTGGCCATGTTTAAAGAAGCAGTTCCTCCACCCCCTCTTCAATGCCTGAAAAATACTTACCGGCGAAGCAGGAAGAGAGCAGGGCTCTTGCTTGAGGCCTGGGCAGCTTCCTCTATCCTGATTGGCTGCTGCTGGGTAATGCAGCCAATCAGGAGGAGGTGTCAGGAGACTGGGGGTGGGGCCATGGAGAGGAGGAAACAGCACGGAGTGTAGAGAGGAAAGAAGGGTGTGTGTCTCGAGCACCACCTGGCAACCCTATGACAAGGGTTATGACTAGAGTTAAGGCAGAGTTTAGGGCAGTAAACACCCCCACCGTTTTAAATCTAATTACACTGTATACATCCAATGTGTTTAAAGCACGAACCATCTCATTTTAATCTACTACACAATATTATTGCCATTAGGTCAATTCTGTTCCTTCACTAGTTTTATTTTCTCCTGGTCTATGTCATTTCTGCTAATTATTTTTCTTCCCATTTATCTCTGGGTAATGATACATTACTAATCCTTTTAAACAAATCAGAAAAAGGAAGAACCCCCCCCCCCCCAACAGTTTACAATCAGTTTCACCATAAAAGAGATTAGGTAAAGAGCGTGAACGCTCATCAAAGCACTGTGATGTCATTCGGCTGCATTTAAGCCATTAAACGCCAACTGTTCCCGTTGGTCAATGGAGGGACCGCTCCTTTATTATGCCGACGCATGCTGCCTTATTCTTTAACCCCTTCAGTGCTAGGGGGTCCAGCCACGCTCCGTCGTCACGTTCTTCGGAGCGATCGCGCGGCATCCCTTCCCGGGTCTCTCCGGCCGCCGGGAAGTGAAGGGAGGCTTGGGGGCGGCCCAATAGAACGAGTAAATGGCAGCGTACAGCACTGAAGGGGGTTAATACTCTGCCATACGCGCCCGCTAACACCTTGAAAGCGATGCAACAGCGGCCAGACGGCATGAGGACTTGTAATACGCGTCCTGAGGCAGAGACTGACTTTGTTTGGTATTCTGACAAACCTGTCTGGGTGTGTCCGCATTCCTTCCCCTTACTGGGGGGACGAGGACGTGAGAGGTACAGGGTCCCGGAGATTTTCTGTGCAAGGAACCAGACAAACCATAGCAGAAACTCTACAGGGTTCATCAACCCCTGCAGTGCCGGAACAGCCTGTTGAGTCGGTTTTCAAACTGCTCGCCCATACATTTTTTAAATGACTGAGGAAGTGCAGGTTTCTTCCTTGTATAATTTAACCTTGACACTCACACAGGCACAGCGAGCATAGTCACACCTTTGGAACAGCACAAACGTGTCCTCTTCATTCCTTTGTCTGGGGTAGGGTTACTAAGCCAGGCTGCAGGTTCAATTCCCACTGCAAAATGAAACCAATTTGTGTGGTGCTAAGGACCAAATGCAGACATATTGTAGCATTAAATGCTTTAAAAACACTGCTCCCATACATCAAATCTTGGAGTTGAAAATAGAAAGGTGTTCAGGTAGGAAGTGCAGCATACTCGTCTGGAAACCTCCCAATCCGCGAGTGTAGAGGTAAATCTCATAGACAGTCCAGAAACAGCAGCATGTAGGATCACTCCAATCATACCTTAATCCAAATACTGAAGGGGATAACGTTATCACATGGACTTACTAGTAAAGTGCAGCATCCAAATGAAAATCGGTGTGTGATAAGGTATGATACCTTGATAAAGCGCTTAGGCGTGAAACGCGTTGGTGGGGCGACACTTTCGATTGCTTGTCTATATGACCAATAAATGACATACATTTTTTATGGATTACACATTCTCTTTTTTTCCCCATCACTTTTTGTTCCCATGAGCAGTGCTCTGTTTTTTCCATTGTTCCTATCAATTCCCACTGCAGCCAACTCCTTTTCCTACTGTTGCTTTCATGTCTGAAGCGCTTATTCCCACTGTGTGTTATATTGTTACGTCACGTGTATTACTGCTGTGACGTGTTATGTACCTGGATGGTGCTATACAGTATAAATACATACATACATACATACATGTCCAGGCTGCAAAGACTCCGGAGGACTGTGTTATTGGGACTGGTTTTTACTAATTTTTCAAATTTTTATATTATTTGCATTTATACTGTTACATTTTTATTTAGTTTAGAGTATTTTAGTAAAGCCCTTGATTAGTGGCAGATAATCACTACTATTAGTTAGGTTATAACTTCCATTTTATTATAGCTCATTATATTTTACTATCTTGTGAACACACAATAATTATCCTTAGGGCAGATCTTTCACATGTGTATTTTTATATTAGGTTCAGTATAGAGCTTTCATATATGTTATACTATTAGGCGCTGTTTCATTCTTTTGTTGTTCTACACATACATACATACAAACAAACATGCATACATACATGATTAGCATATATATTTACTAATTCTGTTTTAAAGTAAGTTGCAATCAGGTATTTAACATAACCCCAATTTGTCAAATGTAATTTCAGACAGCAAACTGTGCGTCATGTGTAAAGAATCCCATAACAACCTTTAGAATACCACACACATTTTATTAAGGTTTGTACTTCTATTCAGCGCTATCATTTTAATGCAATAAACGATGTAAAAGGTCATGTTATTATTACACAGGCCCTATGATTTTGTAGCAATTGGAAAAGGGGCAGATTTGGTGGCTAGGTAACTTTTACTGCCTGTCTGCATCTGAGGGCCTGTCTGCGTCTGAGGCCTGTCTGTGTCTGAGGGCCTGTCTGCGTCTGAGGTCCTGTCTGCGTCTGAGGCCTGTCTGCGTCTGAGGCCTGTCTGCGTCTGAGGCCTGTCTGCGTCTGAGGCCTGTCTGCATCTGAGGGCCTGTCTGTGTCTGAGGGTCTGTCTGCGTCTGAGGGCCTGTCTGTGTCTGAGGGCCTGTCTGCATCTGAGGCCTGTCTGCGTCTGAGGGCCTGTCTGCGTCTGAGGCCTGTCTGCGTCTGAGAGCCTGTGTGTGTCTGAGGGTCTGTCTGCGTCTGAGGCCTGTCTGTGTCTGAGGGCCTGTCTGCGTCTGAGGCCTGTCTGTGTCTGAGGGCCTGTCTGTGTCTGAGGGCCTGTCTGTGTCTGAGGGTCTGTCTGTGTCTGAGGCCTTTGTATTATATTCTGTGAAACTGCTTCTTTTAATTCTTCTAGATTTGAATTCTATTCATTTGAATGGAGTTTATCTCTTACCCAGCACCGAGAAACAATGTTGCAGCATAATGAATGAGGTCTTATGCTTCTATGGCCCAGATGCACTTTTTTTAAGCTCCGTTAGCCTATTTAGCCAAACATTAACCAAAAAAACCCCAAAACGTTAGGTTAATCATCACGCCTATACACTAAAGCAAATAATACAACGATAACCCAGTGCTACCCCTTAAATAATATATGCTAATTATATGCAAAAGAGGCGTTCCGCCAACATCACGTACTCACTATAGGCCGCTCATGGTATAACGCAGGGAAATAGCGGTAGGTTATTTAGGTCATACCTAAAGGTGGCGTGAAATATTAGCATATTTTTCAAGTATCTGGGGTGTGCCCAATTTTAGTGCAGTGGTGGCATCTGGGCCAATGTTTAATTATTTGGTGCAGAAAAAGGTGGCGTGTCGGGAAGGAATCACAAAGTCATTATAACATTCTATAATTATATAACATTGTATTGTATGCTTCTTTTCAAGCAGCTTTACTAGCCTGTCTCCCGCCAACACCAACTTGGAATAATCATACAGCAGTGTGTAAATAACAACAAGGATTTTTATTTGTTTGAAAATACATATACCATATAGAATATATATTTATTTTTTTTAGACTTTGTCTGTCTGAACAACAGTAAAGAGCAATTTACATAAAAATAAATAATAAAACTTGAATAAAATCATATAAAACAGATTAACACAATGCTGAGTTCGAAGGTTGGCAATAGTTTTACAAATGTTGAATACTGCAAGGCAAAAATAATAATAAATATATGTGTCTGTGTATGTATGTGTGTATTTAAATATATATATAAAGTTATATATACATAGATATTTAATATAACACGATTCCAAGACCAAATCAGCATCACATGTAGGACTAATTATTGGAATAATTATAATTAGGGTGTATGTATGAAGTCCATGTTGAGGCAGGACTAGTGCATTGTCATCCTGCATCAACCACTGGTAATTAAGCAAAAAGAGTAGCCCTCCAAAATAGTGGTCCCGTGGTTAGTATTTATTCATCCCCAGGGGCCACCAACAGGCCATGTATTAAGGATATCCCTGCTTCAGCACACGTGGGGTCGCTTATAATGACTGTGCCACTGATTGAGCCACCTGTGCTGAAGCAGGGATATCCTGAAAACCTGACCTGTTGGTGGCCCTTGAGGACTGGAATTGGTCGCACCCTTGATTTAATGGTTTGCTGTGTTGGACCGAAACGTTGGATGGATAAATACGAAACACGTGACCAATGTTTTGGAGAGCTACTCTTTTTGCTTCATTTCTATAGGATTTCAACATTGATTTTCAGCACCCCGCAAGCATCTTTAATTTTTGAGTGCATGTACATCAACCACTGCTACACATCTTCTCCACGCTTAGCAAGGCTGGGTTATTGACGTAATATGCATTTCATGGCATTGTAAAGCCTAGCAGAGTACAGCCCAGTACACAATGTCAGGGAATAACTAAACCATGGTCAGTGCTAAGGAAAGACAGAAGATGTCCCAAATTTGCAGTGTTTAGGGCTCCGCTAGCTACGGATGATAATGGTCCCTCAATCAATATTTCACCAGTACAGAACATTTAAGAACGAGATGAGTAATTGTGATGAAAAAAGGGAATGGTAAGAAAATGTGTAACACAGCAAAATGAAACTGGTGAAACCTCCAATGCCGCTTTGCTACATTAAAACGTTAAAACGAAGCTCTCCCCAGAGCCCAGTGCAGGTAACCTTAGAAGCTAGAGACATTGTTATAACACCAAAAAGGCTCTTGATATGGGGGTCCTGGTCCCCTACCTCAGCACTCTGTCCTTGTCTTTGGCAATGTACTGTAACCATGTATTGTATTTTACCAATGTTCGGATGTAAGGCTGCCAAAGCCCTCCCCTCCCCCCTCCCCTCTTTTGCGCTCTCCCCACCTGATGTATGTGTACTAAAATACCAATAAAATAGTTAAAAATCGATAAGAAGCAAAAGGTGACGCGGTGCGCTCATTTGCATGTCATTACCCAGAATCCCTGGCGGCAGTGGAAGCACTGTATGCTAAGAGACCTGTCTGAGACGTGAAGGTGCCCACAAGGGGGGATTTTTATTTGCTGTACACTGTAAATCTATCATATTACACACCAATAGGGAACCGCGACATCATCATCCGTTGCGGCTTCCTATTGGTCTGCGTGATGCAAGAGATTTAAGCAACCAGGAAGTACTGACAGCTCCTTCCCTGGTAAGTATCTCAGGAGAAAGGGGGTCCCTGGCGCTGAAATTAACGCAGTTCAGCGCTGGGGACCTGCTGCCTCCCACCGTGTTGGAATGCATATTTAAGCTAAAGTGATACCAATGCATCCAAAAAGTGTGTTCATTTGTAAATGCCTGGTTATACCCAGTACCAGCCTAATGTTGCATAGCCAGCAACCAACCTCACACTGATGAGACCCAAAAGGTGGAAATAGCTGTCTGTGAGTAGGTTTACTGGCTCTGCACTTCTGTAACCCAGGCTATGCTGAAAAGCTGTGTACTACGGCAGGCATACGCTTATAGGGGTCCCATGTAAAAATGGATAAGATGTAAAGAGTGACACATCGTGCTCATTTGCATGTCATTACCCAGAATCCCTGGCTGCAGTGGAAGCACTGTTTGCTAAGCGATAATGGGGAAAGACAGTGCTGCAGATCTATCTAAGACATGTGAATGCACCACGAGTGGTATTTTCATTTACTGCACATTTATAAATGTAACGCCTTTAGATCTAATCTGTTAAAAATGAAATAGCATAAATTGTGCAACTCAAGGGTCATGAATAAAGGACTTCAGGCTCAACTATTCAAAAAGGAGGTTTATAATTTTACAGGCTAGGTCTACTCGTTTGAGGTCCGAGGGGCCTGTACAGTATTGTGTTGCCAGTGCAAAAGTTAACCTAAAGGTGGAATGCACGGAAGCAGGGACGATACGAGGTCCACGTACAGTATACTGATTTGGTCTTGGTTCAGGAAGAACTCAGCACGCTGCCAATACGTTTATATATAATGTTACCAGAATTCCGGACACTCTATAAAAGAAATGCACTTTAGAAAACATAGCCATGACCACTTGGAAAAGATTCACATCTGTAATGCAAAAAAACCCGAACAAATATGCAGAATGTATTTTGTTGCATCTTCAAAAAAAACCTCAAAATTAGGTATTGTTGCAGCTGCAGGAGAAAAGGTTCGCGCCATTCAAAGGACTGGGACTGAAATGTTCTCCGGCGCAGGGAGACGGTACAAAGGCATGACATGGACGTTGGTGCATTGTTCAGCTTCTTACTATACGACTGTAGATGAAAGCCATAATCCCTAGTGCAGTGTTTTTCAACCAGGTTTCCAAGGAACCCTTGGGTTCCCTGGGCATACATAATGGGTTCCTTGCATACCTAATGGGTTCCCTGGGCATCCCTAATGGGTTACCTGGGCATCCCTAATGGGTTCCTTGCATCCCTAATGGGTTCCCTGGGCATCCATAATGGGTTCCTTGCATCCCTAATGGGTTCCCTGGGCATCCATAATGGGTTCCTTGCATCCATAATGGGTTCCCTGCAATATTCTGGTCATTTGAAAATGTTATCAAATACAGAAGAATTTACAATACATCTGATCTCAGACACGCTATTAGAGAGGGTTGGGGTTCCTTACAATGCATCTGATCTCAGACGCGCTATTAGAGAGGGTTGGGGTTCCTTACAATGCATCTGATCTCAGACGCGCAAATAGATATGGTTGGGGTTCCTCAGAATTTCACTTAGGGTTCCTTAACCAAAAAAACATTGGAAACCACTACCCTAGTGTTTCATGGGAGACGAGAGGCATGAACTCCTTGCAAACAAAAATACAAGTTGAGTTTTCCTCTTGTAGATGCAACAAAATAACACCTAACAAGGAAAAATGTAGCCTGAGACAGCTCATTGATTATACAGTATGTCTTATGGTCCGTACTAGGCATAATAACAAAAGATTCCCGTTGAAAAATAATACAACACTTCCGTGTTTTCTCCTCTGTAGGTTCACACACAGACGTCATCCTCTGTGAGAACATTTACAAGATATGTTTGCGACATTGAAAAGATATCTCTCCATTTATAGAATGACTCACACACACACACACACACACCGCGTTTTACAAGGACACACAGAAATGTACAGTAAATAGAATAAATAAATACTTTTTTTGTTTTCAAGTTATTCAAAAACACTGGTATTTAGGGACACAAATATACTCTTTCAAACATTGTAGGGTTATTATGTATAAGGGTTACAAAGCTATCATTAAACCTTGTAACGGTGCATTGACACTTGGGGGTCCACTGGAGTGTATGCTTGGGTTGTTTTAAGACAACATTTCCCACAGACTTAAATCTGGAATTTCAGCCAATAATAGCCCAATCGCCCACTTTGGTGGATATAGAATAAGTCCCTTACTCTATAATGTTAAATAACTTGCAGTGTGTATAGAACTCCCAAACTCACTCACATCCCCAAATCCTGTAGTTAATAGGCTTCCACATAAAAAGGTCCTTATGATGTCGCCCAGAAATAATATTTACTGCTGGTGATCATCTTTTCTTGGACCAAAGACCAATAATAGCAGTGAGACACCTACTGGCAATGGCTGGATTTTGGAATCAAATAGCATGTACAGTATGGTATTGTGGTTAAAGAGTTGGTCTTGAATGTACAAGTGTTGGTCTTGAAAATACCTATCCCTGCATTACACTTTACATGTTGTGTGTTCGATTCCAGGCTCAGCCGCTCAGAGGCACTCTCTGTGGTCCTGGGAGAACACTTGGCTAACTCTGTGCCCCCGTTTTACCCATCTGTTATTGGGTAACAATATTATTGTTCCTCTCCACCCATGGATGTTTTGTAGTATAACTGTTCAGTGCCATGGAATGCCAAGTCACTGCAGTATATCAATACAAGATGATACATTACAAGCCTACAATTGATGACCCTATATTGGGGAACCCTTGTAAGTAAATGGTTTTGGGGATGGGTACCCCATTTTACAATGTGTACAGGCAATCCTACATACTCAGCAGATTAGCCGAGTCCATATCAGTACATTTCAAAGTCTATTTTGAGTGACAAGGATGTATGCGACATTGGTTTCCAACGGTTGACATTAATCCTTTGTGTTTCAAATCAAGGCATACATGACATGCCTTATCTCTCCTGGTCACTTTTTATTTTAGGATTCTCGCCCTTTAAAACAAGGTGATATATATATATATTTGATTATCACAAATGTAAACCCCTAGCAGCAGAGTTTAAGCCGAGGTGCTTGCAAAGGGTTACAAATGCTGGGAACACACCGATTCCGGCAAGATGATCAACTGTTGGGTACGTGAGAATGCTACACCTTCTCCTACTGTGTAACATCAAGGAGTTCAAATGTATGTACTTCATGAGCTGTGCAAAATGCTTCCGAAAATTTAAATGTTTAAAGCAGCAATCAGGATGGGAACCCAGGGGTCCTCAGAGCTGAATTGCGCTATTGTTACTTCCTAGCTTTCATCCTCCGCGTCACGTGGTCCAAAAAGAACCCGCAATGGATGACGTCTCAACCGCAACTTTGTTTCCCCTGCAGGGGACTGGAATGCCGGTGCCTTTGCCGGTAAGCCTTTCGGGAAACGGTGGTCCCCGGAATTAAAAACATTACTGTTCTGCTCCAGGGACACTCTGGTTACAAAAATGAATGGGTCAAAAATTAAACGAGTAGGGATGGCTGCTTTCATGTTAAAATATCCTTACTTTGGGTGATGTTATTTGTGACACTGGGAATATCAAAGAGTCTGCACTTCGCGAGATTCCTCTCTAATTCATCTGGGTCCTGCTTTCTCTATAGTAGCACAAACCTGCCCTCTCTTCCCGAGTGGTACAACAGGTGATGGAGAAGGGACAGGTGAGATTTGCACTGTCCTGGAATCGCAGAATGTGAGAAATCACACTGTACTGCGGCCTTTACTTGTCATAAATCCATTGACGATTCCCAACGCGCTCCACTATATTTGATAATTATGTGCAACGCCTACATTGACATTATTTCACCTCATATAGCTGCATTCGAAAGAGGTCTGCTGGGTTAGAGCAGAGATGTGCGATTGCCCATTTTTACATGCGGGGAAAAAAAATTGCGGCTCAGTCACAGTTTGCAAGCGATTCGCCAAGCATTACGCTTACTCCCGTCTGGACCCTGAATAAGAGCAAACATTGTGGTGGGAGGAGGCAGACTCTACTTTTAGTAGACTCCTCCCCCACTACCATGCTTACTCCAATTCCTAAATAAGAGCAAAAACGATGGTGGTAGTGGAGGAGGGGTAGGAGGACTACGATTAGTGCATTCCTCCCCCCACCACTATCATTGCCATGGTTGCTATTATTCAGGGATGGGAGTAAGCATGGATGTGGTGGTGGAGGAGAGGTAGAAGGAGGACTCTACTATTAGTAGACTCTACCACCACCACCATTTTTGCTCTTGTTCAGGGATGGGAGTGGTGGTGGAGGAGGTGGAAGAGGGGTAGGAGGAGGAGGACTCTACTATTAGTAGACTCCTCCACCACCACCACCACCATTTTTGCTCTTATTCAAGGATGGGAGTAAGCATGGAAGTTGTGGTGGAGAAGTAGGAGGAGGACTCTACCATTAGTAGACTTCTCCACCCCCACCATAATTTTTGCTCTTGTTCAGGGAATGGGAGTGGTGGTGGAGAAGGTGGAGGAGGGGTAGGAGGAGGAGGAGGACTATCAGTAGTGTCGTCCTCCTCCACCACAATTGTTGAAATTCCAGGTCTGTGTAGGAGTTGGTATATTAAATGGATAACATTGCACATTGACTTAAAGCTTGGCGAATCGCTTGTGAGCTCTGACCTTTTCCGTTTCGTTGGTCAAACTTATTTTGGAAATGTGTGATTTATGTGAAATTGTTAGCTTTTAAAGTTCTGCAAAACAGAAATTTAGGGGCCGAACGTTACAAATGTTGTGACTGCATTTTGGATAGTTCTGCACATCTCTAGTTTAGAGCAAAGCCTTGCAGGCCCCTTTGGCAGCATAGGGATAAAGGCAGGGGAGCACAAACATTTGCTGCTGTGCCCCCCTGCCTTGCCTGCCTGGGTGCTTGCGCCCCCCCTCCCTACCTTAGACCAGCGTCAAATTATGCTGCGGAGTCATTAGACGTCACGCGACCCTACGTTGCCATGGCGACGTGTCACAGAGCGCCTGAACTTCGGTAAGTAATAGCGTGCAGAGGCCTCACGTGATCCCCCGGCATTTAATTTAAATGCCTAGGAGAAGAGCGCGGGGTCTCTGCAACCGCCCGCGACCCCCCCCCCCCCCCAGAAAAATCTCCCGTCCCTCCAATTTGCGCACCCTTGGGTTAAGCCACGCAAGATTTAAATGCCTCGGCTCAAGATATCAGTGCTATATAATGTAAAGTTGCAGGGTAAATGGCGTTGTTGATATAAAAAAAACAATATATATAAAAAAAAAATTAAAAAAAAGCAATCGAGATTTTATCATAAAATTAAATAAATATTTTCAATATATTCTCTGGTCAACTATACAATATTTGTCTGCCTATAAATCTGCCCTGTGACGGCAAAGTGGGGCAGGACCTCCAGATCTTTCTAAATCCCCCCCACCCTCTGAGTCATTTGCCAACACTAAGGCCTTGTACCCGCTGCTGCGAACCCGATGGCGTGTGCGGCGCACACAAGATACGGCCCTCTATGGGGCCAGCCCCAGTAACTGCCTGCGCGCCCGTGCACAAAGCGCGATCACCTTTGCCAAAACACAAGATTTTTGTCTTTTGGCGCGGCAGCCACGTCACCGCGGCGGTTCAGCCAATGAGGGCGACCCAGCTGCGTGACATCATGGCCATGCCCCCACCGTCCGCCACCCCATCGCGAGTGATCTGAAGTCCTTTAGATCGCTCGGATGGAGGGGGAGAGCGTCGCTAGGCGCTCTGTCGTACGCGTGGCGCGCCCACTGGGGACGTAGCCTACGGAAGCAACTCGCAGAAAAGATCCAGAGTGTTGATGGGAATATCAATAGAGGTGGGCAATACGTTCACATGGGGTTATCAGTCACGGTTGAGTCAGAGTCCGCGAGCGATTCGCCGCGCATGAAGTCAGTGCGCATTGCCACATGGTTTAATATGTTAACTTCTCTAAAATCGCTACATTCACTTAATGCTGAGACTGTAAGTAGCGGGCACACCGGGTTTCATTGCTTGGCGACATATCGCTGAAAGCGTATTCCTTTGGCGACCCGGTTCACCCTTTGCGGCTCGGTGAAACCTTTCGCAGGGAATCGAATTTGGGGAGGAGAGAAAATTTAAATGTCACAAATGCGGCGTGGAGAGTTTCGCGGCACGTCTCTAAATATCCCTACGAGTCGTCCAGAAACATTTGAAGCAATCGTCTCAATATTTGCCATCTGCCCCACTTTGTAACTTGTCAATAGCTCCCTTTATCCCTGACCCTAAGGAGATATTTTCTATACACAGTGAAGCGGACATTCAGGCCATATGTGGTCTAAAATCCCCATTGTCAATGGGGATTTTCACCCGGAAAACAGCCTCTTCGGTTGTGTATAAAATGGGGCTCTTGTTGAATTCCCCCATTGTTTTTTTTACAGAGTGGGAACTACCAGGTTTACATTTCCATCCAGGGGAAACAAAATGGCTGCCAAACCTCGGGCCAATAGGAAGGCGCAATATTGCGTCCTACTGGACGGCCAATTAAATCTCCTATAAAAACCAAGCAGTGATTACCGGTAACTTCACTTCTCGGGAACTTTGGGGTTGCCTGTGCTGAAAATAGCGTGGCTCAGTTCTGGGGGCACCCCCAGGAGAACCCACCCACCCAGAACCTCCCCCCCCACCAACCCCCCTGTTCCCATCCAATAAAAAAAAAGTTAGGGGTGATTGCTGCTTTAACTTGACAAAAAGGATATGATCAATAACGTTGTCATGTGCATAGTACTACTTATCTCAAATTGGTAGAGTAAATGACACTGCTAACTTCAAACTCCCATTGTCCTGTGCTATGAAATACACTGCAGCCTGTGACACGGTGGTGTGAGACTGTAGTTAAGAAGTGGCCAACTCCAGTCCTCAAGAGCCACCAACAGGTCAGGTTTTAAGGATATCCCTGCTTCAGCACAGGTGGCTCCATTAGTGATTGAGCCGCCTGTGCTGAAGCAGGGATAATCCTTAATACCTGACAGGTTGGTGGCCCTTGTGGAACTGGAGTTGGCCATCCCTGCTGTAGTTCATGAAGGTTTAGTGGCAAGATCTCCTAATCATCGCCAGGACTAAATGCAAAAGAAAAGGGGAATTTATTGAGCCATAAACCAAACGTTTCCCTTGAAAGAGCTACCCTTGAAAAAAAGGCAAAACACTGGATTTATGGCTCAATAAATTAACTTCAGTCAGTGGGCCCTAATAATTTCTGGAGGACTGTGTGTACACGTTGGGACAGAGAGATCCCCATGAGCAGTCAGACCTGGCTATATACTTTTGGGGATTTCCATCTTCAATGGGAGTGATCAAGAACCAACCCTATTTTTGCTTACGGTCTCCTAATCCCTTCCCTCCCACCCCCCCATTCTGTGCCTGGGGTCCTGCAACTAATCGCCCGTGCCTTACGCCAGCACTGAAGACAAGTTCAGTCTGACGGTTTTCGTCAAGCTTTGCAACCTTGGATGGGCCTTGATATCAATGAGTAACTGAATCTCATTCCGAGATCTTTGGTTTAACAATAATATAATAAAGCTAAAAGAAAATGTAGCGTCAAGGGAAACAAATACAGGAAACCTTTTCTCTTTGTAGCCGACTCTTCTGCTACCGAAAGTGGCTTGTGCTTCTGGCATCTAATTAAGTAAAAAATAACTGGTCGATTAGATATGTATTCTTTTTTTTTATACCCTCTTCACTGCTGGAGGGAGCTGCACCACACCGGATAATGTTTCCAGGACTCGATGGCAGTAGAAGTGTTAAGGTGAATGTTTGGCTGTGCTTCTTCATCAGGACTGGGGGGCCGGGTCCCTTACTTGTTCTCAATCAGGGTCTGGACTTTGTACACAAGGTCCCGGGCGAGTTTTAGGATGTGCTTCACGGTGTGCCGCTCGGCCATTTCTGAAAACGCAGGGAAGACGAAGCGTTGGGGTCAATAAAAGACTCCGCGGGGTTGGAAGTTGACTACATCGTCTATTATAAGTGAGACAGACACGAGGTTGACCGGCAAAGGTCTTCAACACAACAACACAGTGTGCTTGCGTTTGCCTAGTGTGAATAGTTCACAATATGGCCAATTAGCTAAATCATTAAGAAAAACAATCATAGTTACATAGTAGATTAGGTCGAAAAAAGACACATGTCCGCCCAGTTCCACCTATAATCATATTAATCGTTTTGCTGCTTCAATACATTGCAGTCTTCTGGTGGTGAAAGGGCTCCATACCCTCACCAATTTTGCAGTCATGAACAGATGATATAATAGGGGAATCTAGATGGCAAGAACATTTTACTGTACTACATAAGCGCTTACCATTAAAGAACTTGATGATATCAGTGAAGTCCATGTTGTTTTCCAGGATAATGTCGCGATAAACCTCCACCAAGGCCAGGGCGATGAACAGGACGAAGTGAGAAGAGGACACGTGCTTTGCTGCCCAGACGGTCTCCCAAACCGAGAAGACATCATCGTAGACCAGTTCTGGTGGAGCAACAATCAGGGGATTAGATCGTCTTGACCGCTACAACTATTAGAACAGCTCACTTTAAGTGGTGAACCTGGCTCTCCTCTATGCAAATGAGTACTCTATAATTGTTTTGTAAATCTCTGAACACTTCCCATGCTCAAAGATGAGAGAGCTTGAAGTCTCTTTAACATGCAGATACAAGGCTAGGTTTGCTATGTTACGTTTGTGCATTGGTTACCCTGTAACGCACTGTAGTAATAACTAACCGGAGTGTATTTCTCCACACTGGATGGAGCTGAGCCCCACACCAGGTCAAGGGCTGAGCAGCAGTGATAACAACAGAAGAACATTTTAATTTCTCCAACCTTGAGGTTTGGGGCTCATTATTCAACAATTACAACGAATTGCAGTGTACTTTAGGTTGCTTCCACCCCTTGCAGGCAGGAACCTGTAGCAATGAAGGGGTTGGGACTTGCATCAAAATAGTTATACAGCTGGTGCCTGACCTCTAACAAGACTGTTTAATATAGGTCAGGGGTGCTCAACTCCAGTCTTCAAGAGCCACCAACAAGGTCAAGTTTTAAAGGAGTAATCCAAGACGTTTCCCCCGCCTCCCCCTTCATTTTTGTAATACAGGTTTGAAGCAGGGGGTCTCCGGAGTTGAACACCATTCATTTTAGTTCTGGGGACCCCTGCTTCCAGGGACACTTACCTCCAAAGGGGGTGCCAGTATTTCTGCCGTGTCCTCGTCACATGGGCCAATAGAAAGCCGCACTAGATGACATCATGGCTTCCTGTTGGCCCGCAGAGCGCAGGAGCTTTGAAAAGCAGCAATAGGCTAAGTCCCCGGTGGTCACGGCGGCGAGCGCGACGGTGTATGCGCCGCACACCAGACACTCATCTCAATCAGGCAGGCCCCAGTGGTTTCTGTTGTCGTGACTCACGAAGCGCGATGGCGTGTCAGCCAGCAGGGACGCGATCAAGTGGTGTGCGGCAGCCAATGGCAGGGTAGATCGGGTGGACCAATAGGGAGTGTGCTGTGCGTTGTGCCGTGCAGGAAACACTGGGGCCGTAGCCTTATAGTGAACCCTGGAGTGGCTACCGTCACCCCCTACAGAGGTAAGTACCTCCGGAAGCAGGGGGTCCCCAGAGCTGAAATTAATAAGGTTCAGCTCTAGAGACCCGCTGCTTCAATCTTGTATTAAAAAAAATGAGGGGGGGAAAAGGCTTGGATTGCCTCTTTAAGGATATCCCTACTTCAGCACAGGTGCCTCAATCAAAATGGCAGCCACTGATTGCGCCACCTGTGCTGAAGCAGAGATAGCCTTAATACTTTGCATGTTGGCGGCCCTTGAGGACTGGAGTTGAGAACCCCTGACATAGATGGACACACCATGGGCACACAGATTTGTAGTATTACTGCATCTTCATCACCATTCAATGCACCGCTCACACCCACAGACACACTCAACCAATGATACGTTAACCAAACTACAGTGACCCACTAGGGCTAAGGCAGCAGGGGTACAGAGGGGTACAGAGGAACATTCTAAGCTGACCCCCAGTATCTAGAGCTGAACTGCCCCTTCCAGTGAGGGGGCTTTTCTATTTTATTTACATATACTGTATATGAATTACGTGTCTTGTAAGGAGCTCTATTATTTTGTTACTGAAATACAAAATAACAGAAAACAATAATAACACTGGAAAAAAAACGATAGTCCTTTTAAGAGGACAGACAAGGGTCTCTTGGACTGTACACGGTTGAGAGCTCCAGAGAGTGGGAGCAGTGTGGCTAACAGCTCGGGCGCCAAAGGAAGTCACGGAGATTCTGGGAACTGTTAGGAGTCCTTCATCTCCAGATGGAAGTGAGCGAATGGGAGTGCAGGAAACTAGAAGCTCTCTCAGATAGCTGGGACCCTGGCTACTGCTTTGAAGGTCATCAAGTCAACCTTGAAATGGAGTTGACGAAGTCTAACTCTACCCTGCCACACAGCTGGTGCCATTTTTGCCTTATTAAAAAAATAAAATACATAAGACAGGGAAAAAGGAAGAGTTCCTAACTTGCTAGGTATCTCCAGTTGTATATATGTCCCCTCCCTCCAAATAAATTAGGGAGAGATGCTTGTGCTGAAAAAGGAACGTACCTCAGGTACCCTGGGAGATTTGCTACTGGCTATACAAAATATATTTAAATGAGTCACACATCCTTATATACATCCTTAAAACCAGTCTAAAGGCCTTTGTGATGAAGGGGGTATCAGTATCAGACCCAACAGTATTAGAATCCAAACCCCTGACACCCAGGGCAGCAGCTCTAGCATCAAAAGCTCGAATGTTTTGATGAATGTTGTTGAAACGGTGTTCTCATTTTTGGGTAGAAAATCCATAATGTGAATGTATATAATATTGGGGGAAAAAATAGTTTTTCAAGGGAAAAGTGATCAGCAAACACTTTCTGAAGTAAAGAAGGTTTAAGCTCCATTTAGGGCTAGATCCAAACAGCTGTTAAATCAGGACACAAAACAAAACGCTACCTAAAATAGGAAAAGACGAAAAAATGGCGGCGTGTTCTCCATTTCAGTGTCTGGATGGGAGTAACGCCAAGTATAGGTAATAACGTAAATAACTAACGTTATGCCCCAGCGTTATTGTTAACAGACTTTAGTGGATACGTGATGCTATGATAACGCCTCATTTGCCCGTCCTTTATAGTTAACGCTGCGTCTTTACGGGAGATAAATTAGCTTAATACCATGTTTGTTGTCCATTGGGGATACACCATTAGTGTCAATGTGACATTAAGTTAGGTTACTGCCACATTAAGTCGGAATGGGACACTTCGCCGCGGTCTATCTGCCGTGACCAAAACACTACCGGCGTTCCACCATAAATATAAATAAAGACATACAATACAATACAAATAACCCCAAACAGGAAAGAGTTGCCAAGATCTTGCACTGCTGGGGAGGGGGGATAAAACCTGCTATAGATCTTGCACTGCTGGGGAGGGGGGATAAAACCTGCTATAGATCTTGCACTGCTGGGGAGGGGGGATAAAACCTGCTATAGATCTTGCACTGCTGGGGAGGGGGGATAAAACCTGCTATAGATCTTGCATTCCTGGGGAGGGGGGATAAAACCTGCTATAGATCTTGCACTGCTGGGGGAGGTGGGATAAAACCTGCTACAGATCTTGAACGATGCTCAGTATATTAAAACTCATAAAAAATGTCATTAAGAGACACACCGTGGCTATTATCTAATACTACAGAACTGATTTCTTAAAAAACGCCATAATATTTCACCTGTTTTGCCACTTTAAATTGCTGCTGCCAGTTATTTTCTTATTACTTTGTAATGTAGCTGGAGACGGAGCAGTGTGACTTATTTAAACCATTTAACGTTGTCATTGTGTGGAGCAGATCATATTAACTGAGAATCTCTCTGGAACATACCCCTCTCTCTTACAGGGAAGCGAGAGGGACGGGCCTCCTAGCAACCACCATTGTTTTCTTAGTGTTATGACGGGCACCTGTCATTTAAGTACTTCATGCAAGACTCCGTAGGGCAATAATTGCACAGCCTAAATACCTTTAAGCCTTTAAATTCAATTAACACACTGCAGTAAAGTACAATTATTCCCCTATAATTACACATGCCTGAAAGGTCTTATTGCAGATGCTGAGAAACCAGTAATTCAGTCCCTGGCTGCAGTGGAAGCGCTGTATACCGAGAGATTATAGGTTTGTGGACCTGTCTGAGACATGTGAATGGGCTCATAAGTGGTATTATTATTTGCTGTTTAATTGGGAGAGAGAACAACGTCCTCACTTGGAGGACTACCAGTTTCTGAAAAGGGATGATTGCGTTAGGGGGTTAACCGTTTGAGCTCACTCAGGTTACTCCCCTCCCCAACAAGTGATGTATGACGTCAATGTAAGGGTATATATAGCTCTGAAGAACCTACTTCTAGAACATGACTGGGGCCCTCACTGTGAGTCCTATGCATAGGTTTGTGTGTTTAGTAATATGTACAGCTGAACCCTGTTATAACACGGTGCTCGGGACCACATAATAAGACCGCATTATAACCGGGATCGTGAAATGGCCGCCACAATCAACGAGGACTTACCTGACTTTCGAGCGCAGAGGAGGGTCATATGACCCTTCTCTGACCAATATCAGCCCAACAGTGAATACATTTGATATAATACACATGCAGGAATCGAACCCATGACCCTTCATATGCTAGTAGCAATTCTCTAGCTGCTATACCACAGCGTTGGTGCGCTGAATCTGCCTCTATAAACAAACTTAACATCTATGGAATTGCATTGTGCAGTATATGTTAAGTGTGTTTATAGAGTCAGTTTCATCACACCAACCCTATGGTGTAGCAGCTAGAGAATTGCTACTAGCATATGAAGGGTCATGGGTTCGATTCCTACATGTGTATTATATAAAATGTATTCACTGTTGGGCTGTTATTGGTCAGAGAAGGGTCATGTGACCCTCCTCTGCGCTCGAAAGCAGCGCACGTGGACGCAGCCTGATGAAGCAGGAAGAGGAGAGAGCTGCAGATACCGAATAAGTCAATAAAGTATTGAATGTTATTAAAAAAAAAAAAACCCTTGGAGATGTTTATAAATTGGGAGCCACATTCAGATCGCGTTATGAGTGGATCCGCATTGTAGCAGATCGCGCTATAATGGGGTTGAGCTGTATTAAGATGTGTCCTGTCATCCTTTGTTGTTTTCCAGTTAGTAACCTGCCCTTCCTCAGCTAGCGCCTGTTAAAATGAACAGGAAACCTAAGTTTGTGGGAGAGTGATGCCAATTGTCGTCGTCTCATAGGGTTGCCCTGACCGCCACTGTCCTCATAGAGCTGCCCATACTACAGCCTGCTCCCACAATGGACCTGCCCATCGAGCAGGTTCACCTTGCCCCTACCCAGCACCCAGTACGAGACTGAGCCCTGCCATTGTACATAACTACTCAGATGTGACCTCCTTTAGATCCAGGCAAGGCGGGTTGCAACGGTACACTGTATATCCTAGTATAATAATACTTCCCGAGATGAGAAGCACAGCCAAGAGGGTGAGTAAGTGCATCTGGAGATGGCAGTGTGGTTATGTTACAGAGTTATTGAAATGCATAATTAAAAGCATGAGATCTGACAAAGCTATTGATGATGGGAACATGGCAGGTCAATGAATCTATAATATACTGCTCTAAATCAGAAATCTTTCAGCTTAAAGCAGCAGTTCAAGCTGTCGTTTAAAAAAAAAAGTTTCCATTCAATATGTGCATCAATACAAGCTACACACTGACAAGTGATTAGCTAAGTTGCCGATCGATCGGCGATGATTCGGCTCGGGGGTTCACTAAATGGCTGTCAGTGCAGCAGAACAGGACTCAAGATGCAAAGTTCTGTGGGGAAGATCATGTGACCAGGCAGTCACTAGATACAATTGGTGCACTGCTAGAGAGAGGGCAGGGCTCAAAAAGGGGTGTGCCAGGGCCAGTTTCAGAAGAGGATGTGACTTTGAGAATGGTTGCTATAGAAATAAAAAATGCTCGTTACATTATAACACGTGGAAAATGTCTTAAAATTTTTTTTTCTCATAGTACAGAACTAATTTATGTAAAAAAAAACAAAAACACAAGGAGCTGATTGAAGGGGATGTACACCTGGATCAGCTGGTGTTGCTCTTGGCGAAACCCGTCGAAGAGGCCTCGGCCCCCCTTAAAAATTGATCTCACTCGTCCTCACGGCGGCGCGATGCTCACTAACCGCTAACTGGAAAAAACTTAAGCCCCCATCCAAACAGGTGGTGCTACGGAGAATGGGTAATGTCAAATTAATGGAATACCTCTCGGCTCTCCTGAGCCAGAAAATTGACCAATTCAACAGGGTTTGGGAACTCTGGCCATACTGTACAACTAAAGTGTACAAATGTGGATGGTAGGAGACTATGATAGATACTGTCCCCGGCTCGCCCGGTCTTGGATGTGTCCTCTCGATCCGGGCGGGGGTTGGTGCTGGAAGGACGTGGGGATCTGTTCTTCCCCCCTTCTCATCTCATTCCCCCTCCCTAACTTCCCCTCCTCTCCCCCCCCTCTCCCTCTCTTTTCTCCCCCCCCCCCCCTATCTCTTCTTCTATCCCTTTTCAAACCTCTCTGAGGCGTTAGTCTGACGAGTACCTCAGGGTCCACGTGATCCCGGCTCGGTTCACAAAGGAACGTCCTTTCAGCACTTGAGGTCGTCGGGTCCAATGAGCCGTCATTATGCTCCTATGCCCCAGCCAATATACCTATCTCTATGCATTGTTTAAGATGTGTATTCCGTATATGATCTATGTACTGTATATGTTTAAGAATTGTTCTCTCTGGACTAAGCTGTATACAACGGGCTCTGTATCATTATGTGATTTCTCCCAGAAAAACAATAAAAACATGTTTTTTTTTAACATAACAACAACAAAAAAAACACATGTAGGATATTACTTGGACTGCAAGTTCAAAGGTGCAATCTCTCCAATAAAATACATGAGAATGCCAAGTACTTTGAAAATTGTTAAGGGTCACGTCATGATTCCCCTAGGTGTTTATTAATTTAGTTAGAATAGGTATGTCCACTGGAGGAAACCCCACATCTTGCAATTAATGATTGAAGAGCCTGTCCACCCCCTCATGTCAAAGGCTTATACAAGACCCCCGATAAAGACAGGCGAATGCAAAGACATCGCTTGGTCACTGACCTCGTTTGAAGTCGAGAAGGAACCACCGATAGCAGAAGTAGAAGTGGGTGTAATCACCGTTTTGATGCATCAGCTCAAAAAGCTCAGAGTCCAGAATCTGGTGGGGAAGGATGAAAAAAAAAAACAATATTGAGGCTAATACAGGAAATCAGAAGGCATTGTACATATGGGAAAAGCCAGAGGTAATATGTGTGAGGAGTCATCGGGTGCAATAACGTGGTCACTTCTCTGTCTTCGTCGGGTGCACCAGGATGGCCACCGACTCAGGAAGTTAGCTTCTTCCTTGAACTGGTCATTGTGTGCCTGGTCTAGGCCTATACATCTCCACCAGTGTGATCAGTTCTTTGTTCCTGGACCCTGGCTGTTTCTTGTTATGCTTTGCCTTGCTGAACCTCTACTGGAACGTGCTCTTAATTTGGAACTGTGACCCCGACTATGCTGCCGTCTCTTGCCCTGACCTTTGGAACCGTGACCCCGACTGTGCTGCTGTCTCTTGCCCTGACCTTTGGAACCGTGACCCCGACTATGCTGCCATCTCTTGTCCTGACCTTCTGAACCGTGACCCTGACTATGCTGCGGCACCCTGCCCACGATCCTGTAACCAGACCTAACTATTCTTGCTTGTCTAGGCACTAGATCTGAGGTCAAGGGTCGGATACTGTACTCCCTACCTCTGCCCTGCTGCTCCGTCTCCTGGATTGCAGTTAGCAACGCTACATGTTCTCTTAGGTATCACAGCAGACTAACCAGGTAGTCATTATCTCCTGTCTATTTCCGCGACCTTAGGTACGTTTCTATGGGTGATCACCCTAAGAGGACTATTCTCGTCCTGCCAGTCTTCAAAAAATAATGACAGATCTTCCTGGGTTCAGCCACTTTACCAGTCGGCTTTAGCTGAGGCTCTAGTTCTCGGAAATGAAATTATTGACCGCTATGAGAGCCTTAAGGGTTCAAAACAGAAGATATCAAAAAATTAGTATTGCGTTTGTTCTAATATTCTTGGGGTTTTGCATTGGCTAACATATATAGTTCAATGCAAAATACAACATATCAACAGAGTAGAATGTGAGAACTGTTCTACCCTACGTACTGGAAATCCTTATTAGACCCTGATCTCTTTATTTTCTAAATTATTTAAGGTTTCCTTTTGCTGTATTTGACTCTACTACCTCTGCTTAAGTGAAAGTTCTCTTGTTCTACCATTTTCCCTCTTCCTCATTCATGCCCTTTGAATAGAGTTGGATCCAGCAATTTGGGTGCCCATTCCCTCTGTCCACAATGGGCCATTATCCTCCTCTCTCATCTCTATGGTCTTCTCCCCCACATCTGCTATTTACATTTGAGTAGGAAACCTGCTTAAAGAGTTAAATGGGTCAGCCGCACAGTGGCCCAAAGTGACCTAATGACAGTGATATGTTGAATGGGTTAAGGGGTCAGCCATGCCTAGTGCCAATGTGACCTAAAGACTGAGATGTAACAGAAGATAAGGAGAAGGGGTCAGGAGACCAGAATGTGTGATGGAGTATCAACACCCACCTCTACTTTGGGACATGATTTACCGCCTAGAACTGGCCTTGCCATTGAAAGTGTCTGTGTTTGATAACCTTCTGCAAATACCTGTATGAGAGATCTCATGTTGGCAAAGTGTGTGTCCATGGCACCTCCGTGGGGGAAATTCTGATTCATCCTTTTCATTAGCTCCGTGAAGCAGCTGAATGCCAAGGCCTCTGCATGACAACAATGTGAAAATATAACCACCGTGGCCAAGTGCGTACATGCTCCCACCCCTCATCATTCAGACTCGCAGGGCTACTAACAGTAAAGAGGATCCCATAGAGTTGTCCGTACCATCGTCTAGTATTACTAAGAGAGGGGCCAGAAGATCACACATCCCTTGAACGTATCCGATCTCAATGTGCTGCCAGACGTAGCTGGAAGATACAGAGATAAAGAAAGGGATATATGAAGAAATACAAAAGATAACACAAGCACTCGCAGAGCATGACGTCTCAGTAATCCTTCATAGGCCTCGTCCCCACTGCTCACAGCTGCGTGCGGCGTGAATAAGATACGGCCCTCTATGGGGCTGGCCCCAGTCACCGCGGCTGCGCGGCTGCGCGCCTGCGCAGAGCGCGATGCACGACCCGCCTTTGCCAAAAGACAAGATTTTTTTCTTTTGGCTCGGCGGCCGAGCGTTTGCCACGTCACGGCGGCGGCTCAGCCAATGACGGCGAACCAGCCGCGTGATGTCATGACCACGCCCCCGCCATGCCCCTCCCCCCATAACGACCTCCTGCTCTTCTCCTGACGCGCAACCACAGACCACAGGTCGCGGCTGAAACTGGTGCACGCGCCGCCAGGCGCTCCGATGCGCGCGTGCACGCAGTGACTGTGGCCGTAGTAATAATACAAATAACACATAATGGGAAGAAGTGTTTCAGACACAAAAGTGACACTTCGGAAAAGGTGTCCCTGTCCCGAAGAGCTTACAATCTAATTCATAATTACATAGTCCTGCTGACAGCTGAATCTAGCAAAAAGCACTGCCTTTAATGGTTTGCAAAGCGTTTGAGGCCCACTGGCAGAGAAGGGGTTACATGCAAATCCTAACCTTTCCTAAAAAAGAATCCCCTTTATAATATCGCTTTAATGCTGCAGCTATTTCAGCTATTGGTGCCATTGCATGAACTGCCAGATATTGCTCTGTTTTGTAGCAGGGTGGCTACTTCTACATGACAGATACCTGCACATAACATTGCGGAGTTTCTCCAGGTTGGCGGGCGTGAAATACCAATAGTTGCGGTCGCACCTCTGCACGTCCTTCTCTATGCGGTGCAGGTTGATGGTGTACATGTCCAGGAGTTCTTGCTGAGGGGGTTAAAAATCCAGAGAGGACACAGAGAACACCTTTTAGGAAACAGATGAGCTGGTGCATCAAATAGTCCTGATTCAATGGCAAATCCACTAAACACCTGCCAGGTGGACACTGCAATGCATCCTACGCCCCCGCTCCAGACAGATTAATCATCGAAGGTACGACACACATACTATACAAGCTCTGCAATCCCAAATCCTGCAGCAGGGATCATTTAAACATGCAGATATAGCCAACGTTATTACGCCCGGTACCGCGTGATAACGCATTTCTGTTACGGGAGTTTTAACGTGTGATTGTGCGATTTGCAATTCAATCCATGCACTACTGTTGTTGCAAAGTCGCATGATTCAGGGAGTTATGTATTTCAGTTCGGCACCCTGGACTAGCCGTAAAAATATATATATATATACAGGTGCGTCGACGAGTATTCTAAAACTTGCCTTAAATTTGCCTTGGAAAATCTGGGGCTATCACCAACAAGATCCAGGTACATGCTGGGTACATGCTGGGTACATGCTGCAACATTTCAGTGACATTTCTGCAGAGACTAATGGCCCATCGGATTAACACAGCAGGGGTCTCTGGCAGCCAGGGACCACCGCTGTTAATCCGATGGGCCATTAGTCTGTCTGCAGAAATGTCATTGAAATGTTGCAGCATGTACCCAGCATGTACCCAGCATGTACCTGGATCTTGTTGGTGATAGCCCCAGATTTGTTTTAGAATACTCGTCGGCACTACAGTGTATATATATATATATACGGGGTGAGATCATCTTACCCGAAGCAGGGAACATTCAATGGAGCTTTCATTGCAAGTTGCCTTCGGGTCTGCTTTTAAAGAATGTATTCCACTAAGTGGGAAATACTTGTGTTCTTGGAAGAGCTGCGGCACTATGGAGCACTGAATGCGATCTGACCGGACCAGGAATGGAAGAGGTGACCTCCTCTTCCATTCCCATCATCCGCATTGGGATCAGTGCACCTGAAGAGCTCACAGTCTAATGTTGGTGCCTGAGATACAAAAAGATGAAGATGGTCATTTATCGCAGTCTTCCAGCTGCAACACCAGGGCCAAACTGGTGCAAAAAACACCAGATTTATCAAGCAACAACATTCTGTTGGCTTCAATGGGAATGTTTTTCCTTAATACATCTGGTGCCGGATTAATGCCGCTGGGAGACTTTGATAAATAAACCCATAGTGACTTGTCCAAGGTCACAAGGAGAGCCAACACTGGGATTCAAACCAGGTTTACCCGCTACAAAGCTCTTACCACTGCTAATTTATTACCCTACAGACATGCAAAAGGCCAACCTCCCATGTTCCGAGAGACTTACCGAATACGCCACTCCCGTGGAAGAGACGGGGGACACTACAGACATTGTGGCGTCAATGACAATCAAAGAGTCAAGCTGTGGATACAAACTCTCCATCTCCGGCTCCTCCGACAAGTTGTCTTCGCTTCCCACCAGGCTCTCCTTCTCGGCTTCGCTGTCCGGCCAGGCTTCCAAGACAGAGAGCACGGCGATCTCCTTGTCCAGCAGGATCTCCTCTGTGCTTTCGTTCATGGATTGAAAGTCGTCCAAGCTCTCGTTGGTTGTCGCTTCACAGTCCAAGCTGGGAAGCTCCTCTTCTGCCCTCTTGTTGTCCAGCAAGATATTGTCTGAGCTGTTCTGCTTTCTGCTGCCGGAAGCTCCCGGTTTCATGTGCAGGTAGAGGGCATTTTTGTTAGTCTCTGTAGAAGCGTTGTCGTCCGTGCTGAAGCTGTGCTCCGAGTACCCGGAGGTAATGGAGAAATTCCGGGAGGAGGGGTGGCCGGAATCTGGAGAGCAGGTCCCGTTAGGCACCGTCCCGTTGGAAAGCTTCGGAGGTTTGCTCTCCTCGCTTCTCGTTTCTGTTTGTTCGGCTTCTTCTACCGACTCGAAAACCTGTGCGACAAACGGTGCAAAGATTTACATGGAGTGTCCAGCTTAGGCTGGTTCTATAGTGCGGGGGCTCGCGCTATGCTGTGCGCGCGTGCGGCAGTTTTAGTTGGGTGAGGTTAGTCAGCCATTCTATAATGGTGCCGCGCGCGCACGACAGGGAGAGTGGAACCGGCCGACAGGGGGGAAGATGAGTAAAATAATTAATTTGCGCCGCTACCACCACTAGAAATGTAAGTATATATGTGTATATGTGTGTGTGTGTGTATGTATGTACAATGTTATTAAAAAAATTATTAAAGGATTTATTTATTTGAAAAGTTATTTAAACACACACATATACACACACACACACACACACACATATACACACACACATATACACACACACACACACACATATACACACACACACACACACACACACACATATACACACACACATATACACACACACATATACACACACACACACATATACACACACACACACACACACACATATACACACACGCGCACAGTATACACACAAAACGTGTGCGGAACGTGCACGCGTCCTCGCACAGGCACGCGCGCTCGCTCGCACGGCCGCACACAGTATATAACAGCCCTTAGGTGCAATCTTATGTAACCAGCTAAAAACAAAATAGGCCCGTTGGAAACAAATGAACAACCTAATTGGATTCCCTAAACTAAATCAAATCATGCAACGATTTGGCCATCGTTCTTCTTCTGAAAATCACACAAATTAAAGAGGGAGGGTATGTCAGTCAAGTGTATTCTTCACCCTCTGCCCTGTCCTTATCAGAGAGCCAATACAAAGATTGGGATGGGGATAGAGGGGGTTCTGGGAGTGCAAACCCTTGTTAAACACACATGGACCTCTGACAAAGAGAAACCACAGTAAATGAAAACCCGTTCCAAGACTCCGTTGGAATCTTTTTCTCTCTCAAAATGCCAGGCCAAATCTTATTCTCATCTCCATCATTAATACTGCTGCTCAAATAATAAAATAAAGATTTATACAACATAGATATATAGGGAAACCAAAAGACTGCACCCCTCAACACGTCTTCATAAATCTATATTCAGCCATAATTAGCAAGAAGAATTGCATCATTAATTTCTGCCCCCAGTCCAATGAGCTGCAGTGGGGGAGTGACAATCCGTGTGCTTGTAGAAAACGGTCACAAACCAACAATCGGGAGGAAACCTTCTCAAAGAATTGTACACTTGTGGAGCACACCCAAGGGGCATAGAAAACGCCACTTTTATTTACATATTATTAAAAAATAGGAGGGAGCTGAGCTCATTGAAAAACATGAAGCATCAAAAAAGGTACCAGTGATCTATGATGTATTAACACCAGAAGCGCATCAGCAGAGATAAATCCCTTCACAGTGATTATTTATCGATTATTTTCTCCCAACCACTCCCTGAGCATAACCGTATAAGGGGATTTATTAATTAATATCTGTTGATGTCCTCATTTAATAGATGTAAATATGTATAAAAAGCAGTATCAATGTGTTTACGAAGAATTTCATTATCCTATATATATAGACATCTAAAATGATAGTTGAGCTCTATTAACTAAATTAGTTTGTTTATTATTTCTCTTCTACTGAAAGAACTAGCATCTGAGGGACATGCATAGATTTTCTGTTTAGTACTGTTTAGTACCTGACAATCAGGAAACGGGTTATCCTTTCACTGCAATTAGTTACCACGACAATACACTATTTAACCCAGGAACTACGGATACCTCAGCTTGCTCTGCGCCTGACGAAGCTCCGTTAGTGAGCGAAACGCGCAGGGCGTAACGATGCTGTGACGTCATCCAGGAAGTGCTGTTGCAGAGAGTGAGACGGAGTTGTAGGCTTAGATTTGCCAATTGGCGAGGGTTAATGTAGTTCTCGTATTCCAGCTAGACATTTGAATATGAGGTATCTACTATAGTCCTATTTGACAGCTATCAGGGCTCTTATTAGAGTGAACCAAACTTGCTGTTGATTATATCTAAACCTTTTACACGGTCGATCAGCCCCTACCGCATTGGGGAATTCCCCTGAGAGCTGATTTTGAAACCGAATTGTGTTATCAAATGAAATACCTTCTCACAGTTAAACTGAGATACCCAGACGCACTCTAAATTGACAAACCCCTTCCCTTTGTAGTTATTATCACTCACTATATGGTGTATTATTTACACCTTAATCTCTGTTGATGTGTTCCATGTTTTAATACATCCGAGGTCACTAGAACCTTTTTTAATGCTTTATTTTTTAAAATGTTTTTTCAATGAGCTCTGCTCTCTCCTATATTTTAACAATATGTAAATACAAAGTGACTTTTTATATGCCCCTGGGGTGTGCTCTTCTTTGCGAAGTCTCCTGCCAGCTTCCGACTGTTGTTTTTTGAGTTATACAAAATAGATGTGCCATTATATCTTAAAGTATTTTTTATTTTTTTATTTGCATGAATGTTATTTGGTCAAAGATCAGCCGATGTGGCTTTTTTTTTCTTTTCAGGAGAATAATGTCCAGCGTGCCAATTTTCTCCAAGTTTTAAAAAAAAATACAATGGCCTAACGATTCCCAAACATTTAGGTGAATGTTCCCCAAGTAAGAAGCTCACGTTTTTCATCACTTTTCGAATTTTGCTATTTTTTTTTGCTACCTATTCCGTAGCCGCTCTGTATAGTATTTGCGGTGAACGTAAAACAGGTCTCTGACGAAGCCGGTAACTTGACGCGGTTACCTGCGTGCTTGAACTGGAGTCACTCTGCAACCGCGCATGGTTCTGTTGGTCTGAGCTGCAGCTCGGGGAGGACTGTAAGACATGTGAACAATGGTTAAAACCAAAAAAACAGCAAATTTTGAAGCCGCAGAGCTCATTAAAAGAAAAGAAAGAAGAAAAAACCTAATGAAGGCCTAATGTTTTCGGCTTTTATCGTCACATTTTACAGCGCTATTGGCTTTTTTCGAGCGAGCTGTTGTGACACGTGGACGACAGCAGGACTGGCCATGACATCATCACCGCTGACCTCATTGCTGACGGTGGAATCTCCGTGCATCATCTTTTGGATCTGGATATCCAGACTGGCCCCAGAGGAACACTTCAGCAGAGCGGCCGCGTGGATCTCCTTCTCTCTCTGCCGCACGATGGCCTCGCAGCCAAGCCACTCCGCCATGGTTTGTTCGTAGCAGGCGCGGATTTGAACGTCAACCTGCAGATTTTACAATCACAAAAGAAGGAAAACGTCTTATGGTTCAGTTTACTTCTTCAGTGCTGAAGGGGTTTGCATTGCCAACCTAGCTTCATACCACCAGATCCTATAGCTTCACACCATCAGATCCTATAGCTTCACACCACCAGATCCTATAGCTTCACACCATCAGATCCTGCAGGGTCATATCATCAGATCCTATAGCTTCACACCACCAGATCCTATAGCTTCACACCATCAGATCCTGTAGCGTCATATCATCAGATCCTATAGCTTCACACCACCAGATCCTATAGCTTCACACCATCAGATCCTACAGCTTCATACCATCAGATCCTATAGCTTCACACCATCAGATCCTATAGCTTCACATCACCAGATCCTATAGCTTCACACCATCAGATCCTATAGCTTCACACCATCAGATCCTGTAGCGTCATATCATCAAATCCTATAGCTTCATACTATCGGATTCTATACCTTCACACCATCAGATCCTATAGCTTCATATCATCAAATCCTATAGATTCCTATCATCAGATCCTATAGCTTCCTATCATCAGAGCCTATATCTTTATGTTATCATGTGATCCTATATATTTATACCAACATCAGATCCTATATCTTTATATCGTCATGAGATCCTATAGCTTTATATGATCATGAAATCCTATAATTTCCTATCATCGTGAGATCCTATATCTTCATATCATCGTGAGATCCTATATTTTCATATCATGAGATCCCATAGCTTTGTCATCATGAGATCCTACAGATCCAGATCATTATCACGAGATTTTATCCCAATCTAGATTCTCCAAGTCCCCACTTCGCAAAATATATGAAAGTATGATGTAAAACCCATATTAAAATAATAATAGAGTAACAAAACAGAATTATAATCCCGTGACGGCATGGACTCAGGCTGGCAATGCTGCATGTCACTGCTGCAGCACTGAAGAAATTATCTTACTGTTTTATAGTTTTAGGGCCATATTAACTAAGTCGTGCTACTCCATAAGGTACCTTACGGTCCATTCAAATTAATATTTTTTTTGAACCTGTATAACTATTTTTACATACTTTTTAAAGCCCTCCAATACCATGGTACTCCAGTTCCATGATATTGGAGGGTTTTTAACAATCTTCTAAGTCTTTTAGTCATAAGACTGTTTGTCAGTCCTTAAAGCCGCAGGTAACTTGTTCTACTGGTTCTCTTCTTTGTTTGCAACGTCAAACAGATAAACAGACGCATAGCTGATATGCTTCAAATTACAGATCCCATTTTTCAGAAAATACAAATAAGTAACACAGTTTCTACAGTTCAATTAACTGGATTTCTGTAAAGTTATCTAATGAAATCATATGAACATGGTAGTAAAAATGAACCCTCCTGAACTTCTGTAGAAGTCCTGCGCTTCTGGTAAGCAATGCCTTTTCCGTTAAGCCGGGAACACTGAAACGCCTACAAAAGACGCCCCCTGGGGACATCGCACCCACTCGGGTTGTAGTCACCAGGAAGCCCCCCCGGTGGAGCATCTATGTCATCGTTACAGTGTTACCAACAGAACGGAAAATCTGTCGATCACCAGGGGTGATCAGGAAGATTCCTACAGGTTCCTTTCTACTTCTGCATTATTATTTTATTATTGACACAAATAAAGGATGGTAGCGTGTTAGCTAGTAGAATAGACAAAAGTAGGGTAGACGTGATACCTTCAATGCCTAATCATCCTGAAGAAGGAACGCTTGTGGTCCTGAAAGCTTGAATGCTTTTTAACCACCGGTTAGACATTAAAGGTATTACTTCTACTCTACGTTTGTTAAATTATTTTATTAGAAAACTTTTTTAAACAGTGCCGTTGGTTGAGCTGCCTCTTTAACGAGGATGTAATCTTTCTAAGGACACTGAAAATGAGTGAGCCTTTTGAGTGCTTCTGAGTACTTGTGAGTATAAAACTTCTCAACAGTTAACAGAGACGCAATAACGTTGAATGTACTGTAGCCCTTCTTATTAAGGAAGGCCAAGTTCGTGGGTTGGGAATCCTCGAAATTCATTTTGAAGTTCAAGTCAGACTTGGGAAAAACCGGTCAAACCCGAGCAAAATCTGAGCTAAGCCCCTGAGAAAGGGCCACCTTCAGGCACATTATACAGGGGTTTTTAGTTGTTGTTTTATTTGAGGATTTTACTTTTGAAAGGCCGTGCAAACTTTTACAAAAAATTTCAACGTTTGAACAAAAAATGGTAAAAAGAAATGTCCTCCATATTTCTAGTTTTTCGCCTCAGAGTAAAAAAAATAAATAAATCCAAAACCATTCAAGTTTCAGCGCAACCAAAACACACGAATATTTCTTAGAACCAAAACCTCAGTGAAAGTGCCATCCCTAAATTCTTAGCTGTTGACCTTACGACATGCCCCGGATGTCCTCTAACCTTCTGTAAACACTGTATAGAGAAATACCTACTGTGGTTATTTAATTTGATTGTCATGGGGCAGGGTGAACAGGCACAGCATGGATAATACAAGCATGGAGACACTTCAAATATTTTGCTATAACATCCAGAGCTCTCACCTCTCTTCTCTCCGATTCCGTCATCCCGAACTGATAGTGTCCAAGAAGAAATGGCCAAACTTCTTTCCTTATCGCGTGCTGAATGCCCCCGTAGTAAATGAGACGTAGAAGCTCCCGCTCTTCATAACTCTGATGGGTTCCAAAGACAAAGACTTTATTCTCAGTCCTTCAGGTGTACAAATAATCACACGACAATCTTTCGGTTTCTCTTTTTTTATTTGTAACACTCTTGAAACCAGGTTGTGCGTGTAGATAACCAGGGTTGTAAGGGGTGTTGGTCTTCTAGTTCAATGTGGATTTCCACTTACACTACCACTGCCTGACATTCATTGGCTGGACGTAGCCCAGACAGGAATTGAACCCACCATAGTGTTGACTAAGGACCAACACCTTGAAATGCTGCTAGGACCGGAAGAGTGGGAATATACATTTAAAGTAGCATCTCTGAACAGTAAATGCTTTGTGATTAGCTACAGGGCCACAGATACCTACCGTGCTGTCCGCCAAATACTTCTGCCATATGTCCACAGTCAGCCCCAAGCTCGCATCAACTGCTACATCAGGATGCACAATCTTATGGTTGACCAGAGCCGATAAGTGAGTTCTCACGGTAGAAAGGTGTCTGCAGTAGGCCAGCCCTGTTATAGTTGAAGAAAACCAAACTGGTCAGCAGCACATTAAAAATACTTCCCCAAAAAACTATTTTTTTTGTGTGTGACCTCATACGTGAATGACACATATCAAGGAGCGAGAGGAGAGAAGACACAGGTACACGTGCAGATGTACTGGGCTCTGTTGTCCCCTCTGGTGTGTTATGGGAGATATATTGTGATATTCTGCATTCACACTGCCACTGTATCCTACGGAAACTCTGTGATTGAAACGGGATATGTTATCTGTGTCACGTGCTGCGGTCATTCTATCCACTAGAAGCGGTTAATGCAAACATACTGTGGCGAAGGGTTAGGCCTCGCTCAGACAGGCCGCGTTCAGTCTAGTGGATGACAGTTGTCACACTAGAAACTGCAGTCGCGTCACGTGAGCTGGTTCAGCCTATAAAGGCGAGACAGCTCTGTGACGTGTTCGTTACGCGCCCCCCCTGCCACGCCCCCAAACGCCGCGACCCAACTCCTGCAGTTTGAGTGCAGATCGCTGGGCTGCAGGAGCTCGCGACGGAGGTGCGCACGCAAGCGTGTGGATGTAGCAGCCTGTCTGAGCGAGGCCTTAGTGTGGCAAACAGGGGCACTGCGAGAAATCTATTAAAAAAAGTGTGTGCTGGACACTCGCCAGAGCTATGTAACTTGAGAAGTACTGTAATGTAAACCCCTTCACCACCAGATAGGCCAGTAAAAATGGCGATTAGCGCCGACCGCTGCTTTAATATAATATGCATCTCTACATTTACCAAGATACACACAAGTGGAGATAAAAAGGAGGGGTCGTGGGCCCCAAAATGGAGTCCCTATAACCGCGGAGGAAGATGGGGCCCACCTCCAGCCTATGAGTTTAAGGAGAGAATGGGTTACATTTGAGAGTGGGTCTTGGGGCGACCGGAGGAGGAGGTCCTCCAACCTTCAGTGAGAGGAACCTCCCACGTGAGTGAGGAGACTGCCCGCCCTGTGGTTATGCAATGTTTGGTGGGTTTATGTTGTTTAAGGGGGAAAGTACAGCAAGGATGTGAGTGTCTGTACAGCCGGAGGGGTTCCATTCAACTGTGTGGACAAGGATTAATACCCGATGGGTTGGGATGGGGCACAGAAGACCATGCAGACTGGTGCTATTCGTTTGGCGGTGCCATTGCTAGATGCAGCAAGGCCGGGTTTTCCGGTTAATGTATAATTCTTCAATAAAAGCTGTTTGTTCCACATCGGTGTCGGTGGAGGTATTTGGGTTGGGGCTAATGGATGGGTATGGTCTGTAACTGGTCAAGCACAGATCAGCTGCAGAAACACGTTCCTTTGTTTTTAAAGATCTAACTAAAAACTGACAAGCTTGTTCCATGAACAGATAGGAAAACATTCTAGATAAAGGTCATAGCAACACAATATTTCACTAATCAAAATCAGTCTCAAATACTTACACCCATAAAAGGCCCTGGAGACAATCTGGTACTTCATGTTGTCACACAGCATTTTAAGTGGCGCTCTGAAAAAACAAATAATATACATATTTTATCCAAAGCTTTACACCGATTACAGGACATTTCCACATTAAAGCAATTTCTCAAGAAATATGGAGAATTGAAGCACGCAACATAATATGGATACAGGCATACCCCGGTTTAAGGACACTCACTTTAATAAGTACCCTCGCGAGTAAGGACATATCGCTCAATAGGCAAACGGCAGCTCACGCATGCGCCTGTCAGCATGTCCTGAACAGCAATACCGGCTCCCTACCTGTACCGAAGCTGTGCACAAGCGGGGAGACTATAGAGCCTGTTACAAATGCGTTATTTACATCAGTTATGCACGTATATGCCGATTGCAGTACAGTACATGCATCGATAAGTGGGAAAAAGGTAATGCTTCACTTTAAGTACATTTTCACTTTACATACATGCTCCGGTCCCATTGCGTACGTTAATGCGGGGTATGCCTGTATACTACACTTATGTATTTAATATAAATATGTAGTACACTGTTTTTCATTTATTTTTTAACTGTTCCTTAGAAAATATTATATACCTGTGAAAATAAGGGAACAATCCCATTATTTAATTTGAAAGGAACTAGCAGCTTTTTTATACAACCCTCCCACCCCCCAAATCCTAATATGGTAAAATTCTTCTTGGGTCTTCGTTGCTCAAGATCCTCTGTGCTAATAATGCCAATTTATGCTTCAGTCATCAGTACAGTGCGTCTAACACTTCCCATTAATCACACTATAAATCCAAGCAGTCAAGCTGTCTTCTACTAATTGCTTTTAATTACAGGTGTGTAACCGAGTGTTTCTTCTCAGAACACGAGCAACGGGGGCCCCTTTCTCAGAACCGAGAGGAAAAGGACTCGTTCCTACTAATAAAGCAGATTTAATATATCTATCAATTAGACTCTAAACGTAATTGTTCACCCAGATCATTTGAAAATGGCAGATTCTGACTCACCCCTGGAGAGGAACATGCTGATGTTACAATTATCTACATCTGAAGAAGAGCAATTGACTGAGAAGCCTTGAATGGTGCAATACCTTCCTATAGCTCAGTGCCTCTGAAACTTTGGTCCCTAGACCACCAGCGTCACCTCCCCCCTCCCCACCATAGACTTTAGTTGTGGTTCCAGAAGACATTCACAATTGACTTCAGGTTGGCAAAGACGTCAACCTCTTTTGGCAGCAGAACTGTACTTGAATCTGTTCACTGCCCTTATGGCGTACGCGCATTTTCTCAGATGGAGCGGTCAGCCCGATCAGACCAGCAGTGTAGCTCTTTCTACTTCTGTCTCCCGCATCGTGGGCTTGGTCACGTCATGTGATCGCTACTGGAGTGATCACATGACCCGGACACTCCAACGGTCCAGTGGCTCGCTGGTGCCAAAGGACCCCAGGCACTGTAACGGTTAATAGGAAATGTATGTATTTATCCAGTCTCTATTGAAGTCTATGAGAGCACTAATGCTACAAATCAGTAAGACTGAGCCCATATTAGTGAGACGCAATGAGATTTGACATGTCTGTAAATGAGACTGCATATTTGTATGTATGTATATCTTTATGTATATAGCGCTCACAGCTGTACTCAGCGCTTTACAAGAGAGACCATACAGTACAGGGAATTATAGCACAATAAGTGCAACAAATAAGATCAGACAATAGGAAAGGAAATCCCTGTCCCGGAGAGCTTACAATCTAAGTGGTATTATGGGAGACCTGCAGATACACTAAGTAAGGGAATAAGTGCAGAGATGGCAGTCGTTGGTAGGAGTGACTGTGGGTGTGGGACAGTAGCCATGAGTCCGGGTTATTGGAGAGCTTAATTTAAGAGGTGAGTTATAAGGTTAGTCTTGAAGGAGATGAGCAGAGACTGTTTTGGGAGAAATTGAGTTATTCTAGCAGCAGAATGTTGGACAGATTGCAAAGGAGAAAGTTGTGCGGCACGGAGGCCTGTTAGCAATATGTTACAGTAATCCAGAAAGGAGAGGATGAGGGCAAGCATTAGAGCTTTAGCAGTAGTGTGACAGAGGAAAGGGTGGATCTATGGCAATATTACAGGGGAAGAAGGGATAGGATAGACGGCAGAATCATTTACAGTGATGGAAAATTAGGACATTGGGCCAGGTTTATGGGAAATATGAGAAGCTCAGTTTTAGCCATATTAAGTTTAAGGCCATCAACGAGGATATAACCAGGATGCAAATCAGAGACTTGGGACTGGGTTGCAGGTGTGAGGGTCGGGTGGATAGATATATCTGCGTATCCGCTGTATAGAGATGAGATCTACGGCGAAAATAGTTGATGAGGTCACCAAGGGATTATGTGTAGAGAGAGTAAAGGAGAGGACCTAGAACAGAGCACTGAGGTGCACCAGCAGACATATCAACAGGTGACAAAGACATGTTAGCAAATGAGACAGAACATGTGAGATGGGAGAGGTAAGATGAGAATCAGGATAGAGCTTGGTTGCGGATGCCAAGGGAGTTTAGAACATCCAGGAGAAGAGGATGATCGACAGTATCGAAGGCAGCAGAGAGATCGAACAGGATTAGTAGGGAAAAATGACCATGGGATTTGGCTTCATGTATATCATTGGATACTGTAGTGAGCACAGTCTCTGTTGAGTGAGCTGTACGAAAGCCACATTGTAAAGGGTTCAGGAGGGAATGGGAATTAAGAAAGTTGATTGTACGGGAGAACACGAGACGTTCTAGTAGTTTGGAGGCAAAAGGCAGGAGCGGGATGCAGGTTCGTAGTTAATAAGGCACGTAGGGTCTACAATGTTTTTGTGAATAGGTGTGACCACCGCATGCTTAAAAGAGGAGGGGAAAATGCCAGAGGTCAGGGAGGAATTGAAGATATGGCTGAGAGTGGAGACTAACACAGAGCAAGAACGTTGATAAGGTGTGAGGGGATAGGATCAGGGAAGAAACGTCCAACTCTGTAACAGGAGAAAAGGAGTCAAGAGTGAAGGAAGTTTGGGTAGAAGCAGAGAGGAGGTGGAAGGGACAGACGGAATCTCCTTGTGAATCACCCAACTTGCTTTGAAAGTGGTCGGCAAAAGCTGGTGAGGAGAAGTTAAGGAAGGGTGGGAAGTGGGAGGGGGAGGTCAGAGAAGGGAGTCAAATACAGAGAAGAGATGGCTGGCATGAATTAGATTTGTGAGTGCTGATGAGCGAAGGAAAATAGTGTTGTTTGGCCTTAGAGAGAGCAGAGTTAGAACAGGAGAGGAGAAATTTATAGTGCAGAAAATCAGCCTGAGTATGAGACTTTGGTGCTTTCATGTGTATAGTGCAGCTTCCTCTTATAATTAGCTCTAACAAGCTTCCTGCCTCTGGCACATCCAGTACCATTATCAGAGACACTTCTCAGATTAATATATTGCTGTTTTTAGATAGCAACCTTATCCTTGTTAACTCTTTGAGTGTCAGTGGGAGCAGCAACGCATACGCATTGCATTAATACCAGCGGTTGAAGTGCCTTAAAAAAAAAGTAGTGGTCGTATGATTGAAGGAGGCAGATGCACTGAGATCTGTTGGGGGTTAACGCATCAGAACAGATGTTGACTGCCACAGACTTACATGGGAAGTAACCCTTTAAGTGCCAGAGTGCCACGGCGCCTCCGGCACATCGCAGAGTCGCTTATTACGGAAACAGAAGGGCTAAAAACGCCCATGACGGGGACACTCAAAGGGTTAATGAAAAAAAAAACTTAAAAAACTGTGGATAAAGTCTTTTGGACGTCCTAGTGGAAAGGATTATACAATACGTCATATTTTCAGCTCCGGGGCCCCTCGGTTCCAGACTTACTTATCGGGGCAGTTACCAGTGTTCTTGCTCCCAACATCACCCGTTGTGGCTTCCTGTTGGGTAGCCATTCAAAATCCCAACAAGAACACATGGGACAGTGAGTCTTGCTACATCTGTAAGTCTAACAATGTACTTCCAGCTGTCTGCTATGGGTTCCCCTGATTGTGATTGGTTAATCCCACTTCCTTGACATACGGCATACTCCTTATCGTACCTCTCATGATTGCAGCCATTGGCTGGACCTCCGTCTGTTGACCCATTCTGAGAGCAGGAGGAACAGGAGGACTTGCGGGTGCTGGGTTGCCACATGGAAGGCAGCCCTCCTCCCTGAGTATCCATTAACTCTTGAGCCACTGCAGAGAAGGAAGACACTCAGTAAAGCAGCGTCACCCCACCGTATATTTTCAGCATCGCATCCCCAATTGAGAAAAACCACTGATTTCTTATCACTGGGAATCTCCTGGCTCTTGAGGTATACACGGGGGAAGCAGAGAATGGTCAAGAGAGCCAATGAAGGAATGTCTATCATCAAAGCAATGTTCCTCTCATTCATTAAAGAAGACAGATGTCCTCCAGCACGTTGACTGAAGCACAGATGTTAAACATGGAATAGATAAAGAAAGGACAACAGTATATTAATAAACTGTTATCCTAATGGACACATTTAAGTTAAACTTGTACACTTACAGATTTGATTGATTTTCAATCAATAGATTCTTTTCCAGATAAAGTTTCAGAGGTTACATCAATTAAATGAGGCTAGGTTTCTGCTTATTCAGGATACTTAACTTAATGTAAACAAAAGAGAGAAAACATCATGGCACGATAAATTTATTACACTAGAGTGGCTTAGAGCAATATTGCTCTCACAGACAGCACTGGGTATATCAGCGTTTTTGGATAGCTTCCCAGCATGGACTTCCTCCTCTCTTGTGTCGGTCCTGCTCACAGTTCAGGCTCCACGGAGTCCAATCAATTCGTCTCCTTTACCTTCACACGCCTGCTGTGCCCACCTCGTCGAGTTCTTAAACAGGGGGATTCACGCAGCTTCTCACGGTCAGGAGGTGATTGCGTAGCAGTGGTGTCTTCTGGGTTGCGCTCGCGTCCGTGTGCGGGTGCCCGTAGGGCAATCAGCTGACGGCTAGGTGAAAGAAAATCTACACGTCACGAGTGTTACGGTGGTCTGTAAGTTCCAATCCAACGCGTTTCGCAACCGCTTCGTCAGGGATCTGGCTCAAGGTGTTGTCCCATGGTATTAAATAGTGTCTTCAAACGAATCAAATTCATTCCAGCTGATTACATTATTAGCTTGTCCATCGAAATGTGCTGAGTGGTTACAATTATTTGTACCTTCAACAACATCATTACATAGCACAAAATCAAATACATTAAAATACAATAAAAACTCCATACAATATAAACTTAAATTAGTTTATAGGCAATGAGATCGGAATGTTCCACATATCAGCATGCTGGGAACCAAAGACGGAACCGACCCACTCATTCCCCATTTTGTATAAACGCCATAAATATTATTGTATAAATAACTTATAAGTGTCCATTTGGATAACAATGTATTAATATACTGTTGTCCTTTCTGTATCTATTCCATGTTTAACATCTGTGCTTGAGTCAATGCGCAAGAGGACATCTGTCTTCTTTGCTCAATTCTGTGGAGTGACGTGTAACTCGCTCCTGGACTCTGGCAGCTGGACTTAAGTATACCTATATAACAAGAGACAGGGGTGCCCAATGCTTGTTATATACAATTGCCACGCTCAGTAGCTCTCTTGTTGACATAAATATATATTCATGATGTGGTGGGTGTGGGAGTTTGAGCTAGCTGGGAATGTGTGTTAAGTATACCTATATTGGACTCTTTAGTACCTCGTCAATATAATTATATTTTGCTTATTGTATTTAATTAATCGCACACATCACGTTTAATTAATTATCACTAGTTTAGTAGTTGGCGCTGCAGTACTTCCCTTCTCTTTCCTCTCATTCATTGACTTACTTCCCTGTAAGGGGCATTTACACTAGTGGGCAGAAAGAGCACCTCAGTGGTAGAGATGGGCGTATGTGTCAAAATTCTTTGCAGATTGTTTAACAAAATGCGATATGCAGATGGAGATTCGATGGCGGTTTGAATAGTAAAAAAAAAATCGGGGAGAATGCTCCTGAAATCCCCATCGTTTTCTGCCTACGAACGTGTAGACGTTCGATTCGCCCAGATGACCTATTGTAGTTTAGTCCCAAGTGCTCCTCCATTCAAACACGGACCCCTGTGCTCAAAAGAGAGCACACCTGAGATACCTGGGAAATATGCAAATAGGAGACATCACAATATACCAGGGGTGGCCAAACTCTGTCCTAAAGAGCCACTAGTAGGCCAGGATTAAAGGATAACCCCTGCTTCAGCACAGGTGGCTCAATCAGCAGGTATTAAGGGAATCCCTGCACGTGCACAGGTGGCTCAATCAGCAGGTATTAAGGGTATCCCTGCTTGTCCACAGGTGGTTCAGCCATTTTGATTGAGCCACATGCGCTGAAGCAGGGATTATCCTTAAAATCTGTTCTGCAGTTGGCTCTTGAAGGCTGATTTTGGCTACCCCTGCAATATACTTTGTATATCCTATTAGGTAACACAGGTGTGCTCTTTGTTTTAGCACAGGTGTCTCTCCAATGGCTGTTTGAAGGCAGGTTTCAGGGGATCTCTCTCTCTCTTTCCCTCGGGAAATTGAATGTATAAACATTCGCAATCAAACACACAGTGGCGGCTGTTGGTACTGCACACACACAAGGTCAGGGTCACTTTTTAGACCCCAGCGAATATATCCGTGGCGGCGAATAAACGCCATATGACCTTGGATAAGTGACTTTATCTCGCTGTGCCTAAACATAATATAATGTTAAAGTTTGTGTTTGTAAATAGCCCTTTAGATTTGCAGGTACAGTGAGACCCTCCCTCCAAAGGGCGTACTATATCATTTTTAGGGAGATAAAGTGACTTGCCCAAGGTCACAAGGAGAGCGGACACTGGGATTCAAACTGGGTTCACCCACTTCAAAGACAATATTATTACCACTAAGCTACCCCTACAGCCCAAGTTAGATTGTAATGTATTTGGGGCAGGTGACTGCAAAATTCTACTGTTCTGTATGTAGAGTGTCACATACACTGTAAATGCTATAGCAGAAACATATATACTGTATGTGTGTGTATATATATATATATATATATATATATATATATATATATATATGCAAATATAGCTGTATGCTCATCTGCATGTCTTAGGCAGGTCTGCAACCCCGCCTTTCCCCATTATCACCCAGCATACAGCACTTCCACTGCAGCAAGGGATTCTGGGAAATGACATGCAAATGAGCACACAGTGTCACTTTTTGCCTCAATAACCATTTTTTTTTTTCTTTTTTTTTTTCCCCCCCCCCCTTCCCCCCCCCCCCCTCCATCCCCATATATGTCTCAATAACCATTTTTAACATGGTTCCCTATAGGCTTAAGCTTGCTGCATGGTCACAGCTTCGAGCACAGCCAGGGTTAAGGTGCATACCCAGAAAACCAACCACAGACAGCTGTTTCGACCTTGATGGGTCTCATCAGTGTGGGGTTGATTTTACTGGGAATGCAAGAGAGGCTTATGGGATAGGCCAAACCATAATACTGAGTTAAGTTATGGTGAGTAAAAAAAGTGACAAAAACCCTCCACAGGAAAGCAAATATGCAAATATAGCTGTATGCTCATCTGCATGTCTATATATATATATCCCATTAAGATAGTTACGATAGGAAAAGATTGCTGGACTTCCCTAAACCAGGGGGCATCTGGTGATAAGATATCAGCTGTTGTGCACGAATTCAGAGAATGTAGAGAAAATGTGATTGGTGCTTCAATTTAATGACTCAAGATAGGCACGAGGCCTATAGTAGACAGCTGGACCGATCATGGATAAGCATGAGCGTGATGGAATTTACTTTTGTACATTTCTAATTATTATATTTTGCAATGATTAAAGATTTAAAAAAAAAAAACAGAATGTAACAGACCTGGGCCATATTTACTGATGGGTGCCAAGTCTTAAGGGACATGATGGCCCATTCACTTGTATGGGTTACAAGGTGCCTTATGGCTTAGCACTGTTTAGTTAAGCTGGGCCAGTCTGCTTAAAGCAAGGGAAGCAAAGTAAGCTGGTAAACACCATGTTGCCATTTGTCAGGTACATAAAGACCAATCAACTAAATGGAAGAGTAAAAAAAAGAGGGTTTCCTTAACCCCTTTACTACCAGATGGGCCACAATGTATTAGTTTTCCATTGCTTTGTTAAATGGTAACATGTGCATGGTATTCCAATTTACAGTGGAGGAGGTATGGTAACATGCACATGGTATCCCAATTTACAGTGGAGGAGGTATGGTAACATGCACATGGTATCCCAATTTACAGTGGAGGAGGTATGGTAACATGCACATGGTATCCCAATTTACAGTGGAGGAGGTATGGTAACATGCACATGGTATCCCAATTTACAGTGGAGGGGGTATGGTAACATACACATGGTCTCCCAATTTACAGTGGAGGAGGTATGGTAACATGCACATGGTATCCCAATTTAAAGTGGAGGAGGTATGGTAACATGCACATGGTATCCCAATTTACAGTGGAGGAGGTATGGTAACATGCACATGGTAACCCAATTTACAGTGGAGGAGGTATGGTAACATGCACATGGTCTCCCAATTTACAGTGGAGGGGGTATGGTAACATACACATGGTATCCCAATTTACAGTGGAGGGGGTATGGTAACATGCACATGGTATCCCAATTTACAGTGGAGGAGGTATGGTAACATGCACATGGTAACCCAATTTACAGTGGAGGAGGTATGGTAACATGCACATGGTCTCCCAATTTACAGTGGAGGAGGTATGGTAACATACACATGGTATCCCAATTTACAGTGGAGGGGGTATGGTAACATGCACATGGTATCCCAATTTACAGTGGAGGAGGTATGGTAACCTGCACATGGTAACCCAATTTAAAGTGGAGGAGGTATGGTAACATGCACATGGTATCCCAATTTACAGAGGAGGAGGTATGGTAACATGCACATGGTATCCCAATTTAAAGTGGAGGAGGTATGGTAACATGCACATGGTAACCCAATTTAAAGTGGAGGAGGTATGGTAACATGCACATGGTATCCCAATTTACAGTGGAGGAGGTATGGTAACATGTGCATGGTATCCCAATTTACAGTGGAGGAGGTATGGTACAGTAACATGCACATGGTAACCCAATTTAAAGTGGAGGAGGTATGGTAACATGTGCATGGTATCCCAATTTACAGTGGAGGAGGTATGGTACAGTAACATGCACATGGTATCCCAATTTACAGTGGAGGAGGTATGGTAACATGCACATGGTATCCCAATTTACAGTGGAGGAGGTATGGTAACATGCTCATGGTATCCCAATTTACAGTGGAGGGGAAAAGAACGTCCGCTCCTGCTGTAGGTGACGTCCCGTTATGAGCTTGGATTTAGCGGAGCTTTCTGGATCTGGACCTTAGCGTGCAAGCGCTAATTAGCAGGCATGTCGTTTACAAAACGCAACTTCCCTACTGCCTCTTTGTCCGCAAAATTACTTAACCCCTTAGGTGCAATGGGTAAATAATCAACAATGTGTGATAACCCTTTTATCACCGTAAAGTGTCATACACACTGGCAGGTAAAGTATCACTAGCCCCATGCTGTATAATGGACCAAATGGCAACATGCTGCCTAGCACATAGATTGGGATGGGTGGTAATACAGGACGGCAGACCCGGCATGGTGGGAGGGATACGGAACCGCTCAGAAGGTGATTGGATCACTGCAGCTTGGCTTGCTGGACTCTTGGACCTCAGATGGTACATGGAGGTGGAGCATGGAAGGTGGGTGAATGAGGGAGAAAAGTGACGGTGCACAGTAACTGCAGACAGAGGGAGATGGAAAACACAAGGTGAGATGACAACATACAGAGCGGAACGGATCTGGAGAGTGCCTGAGGGTTAGCAGCATTTACTGGAGCTGCTACAGCAGCGCTCAGGCATGAAACATCTGCTCTGCCAGTTTTAGAGTTTGCTCCCTAATGCGAGATACGTACAACAAGCTACAGTATTCAATCTCAGGAATGAAGAACACAAAACAAAAATCCCGAGATGTATTGCTTTCATTATGGGCTCATTAGAGTCTTGCAACTACGTTGCTGTAGATATTTCAAAGATGCAGTGATTAGGGTGACTGAAAATAAAATCTTCACAAAAGGAAACCAATGGAGGAATTCATGTACTCATATGGGTGTGTATGTGTGTACATATACTGTGTATACACTGTCCCAGCCAGCTCAAACCCCAAATCCACTACACCAGGGGTGGACAACTCCTGTCCTTAAGGACCACTAACAGAACAGGTATTGGGGATATCCCAGATAATAGTGCTTTGGCCCATTTGTGTCTGTGGTGATGGGGGTAGGGGTTGGGTTATGGGGATAGTTGCCCCGGGGAGGGTGGTTAGCCCTTCCGGGTGGGTAGTGGGAGGGGTTAACCCCTTAATTACCATAGCAGTTACTACCCGCTAAGTTGATTAAGGGGTTACTGGCAGTAGCTAGTATTTTAATGTAAATATTAGTGTCACTGAAGAGGAAGATGGCCTTCATCCTGGCAGGGGTAAGAACAACTTTTATTTACTGAAGGGTGGCTGGCTATTGATTGCTTTTGAATGGGCAAAACTGTGATTAGTCAGATCTGGCTAACAGGGCTTTTGCCCATTACTGTTTCTGGTGGCGGACGAGGGGTTGTTGGGGGTAGCAGTGGGTCTTCGGAGCTGAACCGCATGACTTTCAGGTCCGGGGATCCCTTGCTTCCCGAGGTACGGTAACTCCTGCAAGTTTAAATGTCCCGGTCACATGGGCCGAGACGCGGGACATTTAAACTTGTAGAAGATACCGGATACAGAGGCCTGCACCTCGGGAAGCAGGAGGTCCACCGGACCTGAAATTAATGCTGTTCAGCTCCGGAGACCCCCTGCTCCAATTCATTCCTTAGCTAATTTCGCTTGTAAAGCAACTACAAACGAGTGCAGTATGTCATTGTTTTTAACAAACGGTATTTAAAATGCAATTTGCAATAGTGAATACTGTTTGTTCACAAATTTCATACCGAGAGCTCTGAACATACCAACACGTTCGATGTGGCAATTACAATATCAGAGCTTCTAGAATAGGGCCCCGTTGGCTTGTCTGAATAATTCAATCAGGATTGTGAAGTGTCTGTTTCTGTCTTTAGTGTCAGAGCATAAGCGGCGATATCTTACAGCCTGGCTGTGTACGATGGCTCGTTTTGGGTGAGTGAGGTGCACGCTGGAGTTACAGACGTGTGCAAAGAAGAAAAAAGTCCTCCATCTATTGCTATTATCATCTAGGTGTTTATCTTAAGTTGGTTTATTGGTTGGCGTTACTTCCATCTCTTCTAGTTATTGACGTAACTACTGTACATCTGTCTGTGGATTTCTTATATACAGATGTGTGTAGTTTTCCATTCTTCCGTGTTACTGTGGTGTCCAGAAAGTTTACTAGGTTTGACGAATAAACTATTTTTAGCTTAATTGATGGGCGGAATGAATTGAAGGACACGTAAAATTGTTTTAGATTTTCTGCAACCCCTGTCCATATTATAAACAGATCATCAATGTATCTGTAGTATTTGTAGGGTTTGTGGAGGCATGTGGTTAGGAATCTCTGTTCAAGATTTGCCATAAAAAGATTGGCATATTGCGGTGCCATCTTGGTACCCATTGCAGTCCCCATTAGTTGTAGGTACATTTCCTTGTTGAAGCTGAAGTAGTTGTGTGTGAGAATGTATTCTATCAGTTTGGTAATTACTTAATCACTGTATTTCTGACCCAGGGGAGATGTTGCAAGGAATTGCAGGCATGCCACAGTGCCATCCTTGAGGGGGGTGTTATTGTACAGGAATTCTACATCCATGGTAACTAGTAGTGTGTTGGATGGTAGTTGTTTCATGTTGTTAAGTTTATTGAGGAAATCTGTGGTATCTTGTTTGAAGCTGTTGGTGTTTGTGACAAGTGGTTTTTAGTATATTCTCCACTAAGGAGCCTGATGAAGGACCCTGAGCGGTTCGAACTTATCGAACATATCAACTTGTTGGTCCATAAAAGGTATCATCCGCCCTACTCCCTCTCCCTCTTTTGTTACCATATAGAAGAAAGGACCAACGCGGCTACTCACCCTTCTTTGCCATGTACAGTATATTTATCCAGAGGAAGGCAAACAAAAAACCCCAGTGAAACATTATTCAATAATGTTTCATAAAAGGAGAAAATTATTTCCTTCCTGACTCCAATAATGGCAATCGAATTGCTCCCTGGATCAACATATTTCCCATGTTTACTTATTTGGTATATCGCTGTATACCTTTCATTTCTAAAAAGATGTCCAACCTCTTTTTGAACATATCTATTGTATCTGCCATCAGTCTCCATGAGTAATTAATTCCACATTTTAACTGCCCTTACTGTAAAGAGCCCTTTCCTTTGTTGGTGGCGAAATCTCCTTTCCTCCAACCTTAAGGCTTAATTGTGTCGTTTGTACTGTCCTCGGGATAAGTATTTTTTTTTATAATTTCCTTGTATTGACCCCGAAAATATTTCCATATAGTTATCATATCCCGTCTTAGACGCCTGTTTTGTAATGTAAACACATCTAAATAAACCTCTCCTGATAAATCAGATTATCCATCCCCTTTATTCATTTGGTGGCTGTTCTTTGCACTTTTTCTAGTTCCATAATGTCTTTTTTTATGGAGTGGTGCCAAAAACTGCACTCCATATTCAAGGTGTGGTCTCACTAATTGTCTATTCCACGAAAACAGTAGTTTCACACATGTCTACTAAACACTAAACTAAAATGTTAATACTAAACAATGAACACAGCGCTGCTTGACATATGTAATTTCTCCTTAGAGATGATTTTTGCTTACCAAACTCAGACTGATACCCTGGGTATAATATTCTGAATACATAGTCTGTAGCTTCATCTTCTTCCTTGTCTGATGTTGACTCTGATGAGCTCTGCGGACTCCTCTTTCTCAGCTTGGGAAACACCTTCCCCTGCGGATTCCATACAACAAAACAGGCGGAGATAGTATTCACTTTACTTTATTGAGACCCTGCCACATTTTTAAAGCAATCTGTAGTTATATTGGCAACAGAAAGGAAGGTAGGAATAAATGAAATTCTAGAAGTGAAGTCGTAATTTCTGGATGAAAGGCTCAAGCACAATAAGATGCAAATTGGGTTTCTTGTTAATGTATTTCTATATTTTAATATAAATGGAATTTCCATTAAATGTCATTCTATTTCCATAAAACTCAGCTTTAAAGTAGTTATCTTACCCCAAGAGACAGCACTGTTATTCACAGCATATTCCTATTGTACAAAAAGTATGGAAACCCAAATATGTGTGTGTGTGTGTATAAATATATATATATATATATATATATATATATATATTCAATTTTGCTTCTTAGTAAGCGCTACTACTTAAGATACATATATAGAGAGTTATGCACTAATGTGCAGTTACTATAAAACTGAAAGCTGGCTCTTGCATGTTTAATATAAATGTCTCAGGGGGATATGTATTTCCCATATGCGCATAATGGTGTTCATTTTATGGGAAACGCGGCAAGAAGAAGCATTCTTTTCTGTCAATACCTGGAGGTGTTTTGCATAAAATTTGCTCCACTTATATCAGTGAGCGTTCGGGGAAAAGGATAAAGAGATTAAGGAGGGAGTTATAGGGAGCGGTTAAAGGAGCAGTTTGAAGAGGAGTTATAGGGAGCAGTTAGGGGAGGAGTTATAGGGAGCAGTTGGGGAGGAGTTATAGGGAGAGGTTATAAGAGCAATTAGGGGAGGAGTTATAGGGAGCGGTTTCAGGAGCAGTTAGGCGAGGAGTTCTAGGGAGCGGTTATAGGAGCAGTTAGGGGAGGAGTTATAGGAAGCGGTTTAAGGAGGAGTTAGAGGGAGAGTTTAAGGGAGGAGTCATAGGGGGCGGTTATAGGATCAGTTAACGGATCAGTTATAGGGAGCAGTTAAGGGAAGAGTTATAGGGAGCGGCTATAGGAGCAGTTAGGAAGGAGTTATAGGGAGAGGTTACAGGAGGAGTTATAGGGAGAGGTTATGTAAGACGTTATAGGGAGTGTTTATAGGAGCAGTTAGGGGAGGCGGTATAGGGAGCGGTTATAAGGGGTTAGGGCAGAAACACAGCTGTCCAAGTTGGCCCCCACACTTTCTAAGTCATCTGCTCCACTGATGTGAATAACCGACAAACATCATTATCCTGCCATGCTCATCTACACGTCTAATTTCACTTGCTGACCTTTCCTCTTTGGGACCATAATGGAGGGTCCAGCTGGCCATGCGGTAGAAGACCGTTCTCCAAGCAGGAGAGAAACTGCAGCAGATGGCCCCCACGTGGGAATCTTAAGGGCGGTCTCTGTATCCCATCCTGACTCACCAGGACCACTGTGCCCCCGCTGTCTACTATTGACAGGAGATACCAACAGACTAGTGAACATATCACACAGGAAAACATTTACTCACTGTACAATTATCTCATGGACCAACAAAGATTCTTCTTGCATCTAATAGTGTGTACAGAGCTTTCCAAACTTCACAAGTCGCAGCCAGTAAAGTACAAATTCTGTATACTCTATTTTAATGTTGTTTTATTTTTATTTATTGTTTAACATAGGTTTGAAGCAGGTTGTCTCCGGAGCTAAACTCCATTTAGCTCCGGGGACCCCCTGCTTCCCAAGATACACCTCCAAAGGGGGTGTCGGTATCTCAGCAAAGCTTAAAGCTCCCGCGTCACGCGGCCAATAGGAAGCCGAACCTGATGATGTCGCGGCTTCCTATTGGCCCACAGGGTGCGGGAACTTTGAAACTCCGCCATTACGTGACCGCTGCTAGCCGAGAGGAGCGGCTGCCGGCGCCCCTTACGGATGTAAGTATCTCCGGAAGCAGGGGGTCCCAGAGCTGAAATGAATGGGGTTCAGCTCCGGAGACGCCCTGCTTCAATCCTACGTTGAAAAATAATTGCGACACAAAGTTGCATGCAAGGATCGCCTCTTTAATGACACACGTAACAATCGTAGAAGTTTGTACTTCTTCAAGTTCAGCTACAAAAACTGCTACTGTGCAGTAAATCAAAGATTATCAATCACCTATTATATACTGGAGGTTTATTGTAGATAATACGTGTAGTATAATATAACAATGTATCAACATGAAATCAACCTAACCCCAATAACCCAAAAATTGGACAAGATAAGAATGATATATCTGAACATTTAGCACCAGATATTGATATGCAAGTAAAAGTAAATAAACATTTGTGGGTAAATACAGATACCGCGGACGTTATCCCACCATTTATCGGGTTGAATGACGCACTATAGTGTGTGGTGGTCGGAGATGGTCCGCTGCAGACTAAATGGCCCATCGCATTAACACAGCGGGGTCCCTGCTGCGTGAGTCCTACCAGGGTCTACCTGTCTGTAAGAGACGCGCAGTAAGAGATAGGCTGAATCAGTCACTCTACCTGCGCGCCTCTAACAGGCGATCGCAGGGGGTTTATTTAACTTTTAACACTACGGTATTGTAGCAGGGGGTCTCCGGAGATGAACCGCATTGATTTCAGGTCCGGGGACCCCCTACTTCCCGAGATACAGGCCCCGTTATGGGGTGCCGGTATCCCCGCCATGTTCAAATCCTGTGGGTCACGTGACTGTGGGATTTTAACACTGCAGGAGATACCAGCACCCCATAACGGGGCCCGTAACTCGGGAAGTAGGGGGTCCCCAAGGCTGAAATCAACTATGTTCAGCTCAGAAGACCCCCAGTTCCCGCACACTAGTATCAAACACCCCCTCTCCCCCCCTCAAAGAAAAGATCATGACCTTAGCGGATAGCTGCTAAAGTAATGAAGCTGCTTACATTTTATTTCATAGTGTGCATTAGCAAGGGGTCCCGTGACCGGAGGCCTTTAACATTGCGGGGATACCGGCACCCCATAATGGGGCCTGTATTTTTGTTCAGCTCAGGAGACCCCCATGCTCACGCACACTATGAATAAAAATTAAATGTAAGCAGCTTCATTACCTTCGCAGCTACCCGCTAAGGTAATGATTTTGTCTTTGGGTTGGGGTGTTTGATACTAGTGTGTGGGAGCTGGGGGTCCTCTGAGCTGATCAAAGTTGATTTCAGCCTCAGGGACCCAATACTTCCCGAGATACAGGCCCCGTTATGGGGTGCTGGTATCTCCTGCAATGTTAAAATCCCACGGTCACGTGACCCACAGGATTTTAACATGGCGGGGATACCGGCACCCCATACCGAGGCCTGTATCTCGGGTAGTAAAGGGTCCCCGGACCTGAAATCAATGCGGTTCAGCTCCGGAGACCCCCTGCTACATTACTGTAGTGTTAAAATTTAAATAAACCCCCTGCGATCGCCTGTTAGAGGTGCGCAGGTAGAGTGACTGATTCAGCCTCTTTCTGACTGCGCGTCTCTTACAGACAGGTAGACACCCGCTGTGTTAATCTGATGGGCCATTTAGTCTGTCGCGGCAAAACTAACGAGGGTCACGGGCAGATCTCGAAAAATCAATTAGAGAAATGGTCAAATAGCGACCGCTACATCTGTATAAGGACAATAGGGGGCATGTTTCCAAACCCCCCAACCTTCATCCTTGTGGTCCCCAATATTGCCTGTGTTGTCTTAATTTCCTTCTCCCTGCTGGTCATCAAACACATCCCTGGCGCCCCATTTCCTCCCCACCCACTTCCCGCGGTGCCCCATTTCCTCCCCACCCACTTCCCGCAGTGCCCCATTTCCTCCCCACCCACTTCCTGCGGTGCCCCATTTCCTCCCCACCCGTTCCTGCGGTGCCCCATTTCCTCCCCACCCACTTCCCGCGGTGTCCTATTTCCTCCCCGCCCACTTCCCGCAGTGCCCCATTTCCTCCCCACCCACTTCCTGCGGTGCCCCATTTCCTCCCCACCCACTTCCTGCGGTGCCCCATTTCCTCCCCACCCACTTCCCGCAGTGCCCCATTTCCTCCCCACCCACTTCCCGCAGTGCCCCATTTCCTCCCCACCCACTTCCCGCGGTGCCCCATTTCCTCCCCACCCACTTCCCGCAGTGCCCCATTTCCTCCCCACCCATTTCCAGCGGTGCCCCATTTCTTTCCCACCCACTTCCCGCGGTGCCCCATTTCCTCCCCACCCACTTCCCGCGGTGCCCCATTTCCTCCCCACCCACTTCCCGCGGTGCCTCATTTCCTCCCCACCCACTTCCCGCGGTGCCCCATTTCCTCCCCACCCACTTCCTGCGGTGCCTCATTTCCTCCCCACCCACTTCCCGCGGTGCCCCATTTCCTCCCCACCCACTTCCCGCGGTGCCTCATTTCCTCCCCACCCACTTCCCGCAGTGCCTCATTTCCTCCCCACCCACTTCCCGCAGTGCCCCATTTCCTCCCCACCCACTTCCCGCAGTGCCCCATTTCCTCCCCACCCACTTCCTGCGGTGCCCCATTTCCTCCCCACCCACTTCCTGCGGTGCCCCATTTCCTCCCCACCCACTTCCCGCGGTGTCCCATTTCCTCCCCACCCACTTCCCGCAGTGCCCCATTTCCTCCCCACCCACTTCCTGCGGTGCCCCATTTCCTCCCCACCCACTTCCTGCGGTGCCCCATTTCCTCCCCACCCACTTCCCGCAGTGCCCCATTTCCTCCCCACCCACTTCCCGCAGTGCCCCATTTCCTCCCCACCCACTTCCCGCAGTGCCCCATTTCCTCCCCACCCACTTCCCGCGGTGCCTCATTTCCTCCCCACCCACTTCCCGCAGTGCCTCATTTCCTCCCCACCCACTTCCCGCAGTGCCCCATTTCCTACCCACCCACTTCCCGCAGTGCCCCATTTCCTCCCCACCCACTTCCCGCAGAACCCGGTTCTCACCTTGCTGATGACAGTGTAAATACACGATTTCTTCCAGGCGAATGGTCATTGCATAGTCCCAGTAGACACTTAAAAAAAAAATAAAAAAATTTCAAAGAATAGAAGAATATTTAACCCTTTAGTGCCTCAAAATGCAGCAATGAATTCTTCTGAATGTTACTTTTGTACACTATAACCCGGACACAAAATGAGTTATTGCCAGTAAAAAAAAAAACAGTGACAAAAACCCTCCACTGTACAGTGTACAACAAATAAAACGAGCACGTTCATGTCTCAGAAAGGTCTGCAGCCCTGCCTTTCCCCACTATCTCTTAGCATCCAGCGGTTCCACTGCAGCAAGGGATTCTGGGAAACGACATGCAAATGAGCACACACACAGTGTTCCAGCTTTCCCTAATGGTGGCAACCCTGGTTGCTGCTTGCCACTGCTGGAGACAGTGGACTTGATGGATCATTTGGTCGGACCAGTATCGGCAGTGCTAATTTTCTTATGACCATCATAAGGTTAGGTTGATTCTAACAGTGTCAATTTCAAGTTGCTCCCATTTGTCCCAATGTACCAATTCGGGGTTGTTTTTAGGAGCAGTTAGGGGTGCGGTTGCTTAATGCAACACTGTATTGGGATGTGTCAACGATGGCATTGGTAAATGTGTCCGTTTTATTTCCTCATTCTATTATTTAAAGGTTCAATCCCACATAGACGGACAGTTACATTTCGTAGGAGCCTCTGAATGGGGAAGCGTTTCCTTTCCCCTTACCACCTCCCCCGTCCTTATCAGAGAGCCAGTAAAGATAAGGGGAGGTGGGACTCTGGCTGTACAAGCTCTTGCTGACCACACAGGGACATCTTACACAGGGGAGCAGCCAGAGGCAATCACCCCCTCCCAAGTCTCACTAACACACACATTAAATATACACATAGGTGTCAGGTTTGGGTAAAAAAAAAGGTATCATTTCCCCAGATGTGACCCCATAATCATGTCTGGAGGAGTCTGTCGCTTACCCCAAATGGGGAGGAGGCGAAGTAGACCGATTTTCTATTTAACTCTATATTATATACCCCATTTAGAAAAGTAAGCAGGTTCAAAATATATTAAAAATGACTGTTTGATGGCCAAGATATTTGTTGATTTTTAATTACAGAAGGCGTGTTATTTTGACATTCATTCTGTACTCGCAATTTGTAAGGGCCTGTCATGGTAATATCATGAAATATTAAGTATTTTCAAGGGTTAACTGTTACAAATTATCTTAAAAAAAAAAAAAAAAACAAGAATTGTTTTTATGAGTTGTCAACCCACACCAGCCCTAGTTTTATGGTTTACGGGACTGATTATCTAGAGATAAGGACATCTGTTCTTTTTAATGGTTAGATTCAAATATGACTTCCCTGACACTAAAATAAACAAGGCCCTTTTAAATATACCTTGAAAAGCATTCTTGGATGGGTTCTACAGAGTATCTGGACTAGCCATACCTTTCAAAAGATATTAAATATGGAATTCTGGGCCTAACAGCAAGTCGCAAGAACAACTAGATATTTGTAATCATTGCGATTACTCAAATCAAATTATGCAAAACAGTTGATGATTAGGAGGTGCCAAGGACAGTGGTCCTATTTGTAGTCCTATTTTATTTTGAGACGTGTATGTGGAGTGCACAGGCACAACAGTGAAGATGGCGTGTGTCTAAGTATTATGGAAACAAAGTTATGAAGCCTTTTAAATATTGAGGCAAACGTTAAAGTCCAAAGAAAGGTTTTTTTTTCTTTCAAGTCTTAAAAATGTCAGTGGCTGATTGATGACAGGGGTGTACTTTTGTCGTTTTCATTGAGAGAAGAATAAGTCTTGCCCTGGAGTTATGAAATCAGAATTCAACAGAGGTGCGTTTTGGGGTCAGACACGTAAATTGTCATCTTTTCGACTCCAGTGACTGCTCTGGGACAGGACCTATGACATGTGGTAATGTATAGGGAATAGTGATGCACCCGGTACCCGGCCGCTTTTAATGAACGACGACACAATGTGTCTACATCGACTAAGTTTCATTTGTCAATTAACCTGGTCATTGCATGGGAGGCCTGCTGTGCATTTCTACTCCATAGACTAGTGCAGTTTGCTCCTGCAACAACATGGTTAACAAAGAGAAAATAGAAGCAGAGAGGATGAATTAGGATTACATTCCCAGCCGTATAATCAGACAGCAAAGTAACATACAATTAGTGCTCCAGCAGGCACCACGGCACGATTTGCACAATTTTGCACTGTCAGATATATAGCAATTCCATCTGCATTTACTGTATATGTGAAGCAAACATGCAATCACCCCCAATACGCGCTAACTCCAATCCCCAAGACCCCCCCAAGCCACTGATTGAGCCACCTGCGCTGAAGCAGGGATATCCTGAAAATCTGACCTGTTGGCAGGTCTTGAGGACTGGAGTGGAGAACCCGCTGCACTAACCGGATTGCTGACTGGTGCAAGATGTGTGCCGAAGCACCTTCACACTTTGGGGGTTATTCATTATTAAGGCACTTTCCCTGATTGTTTCAGTGCAATAGTTCCCCAATCTGCACCATCGGAGTTGAATGGATACCCCCCTCTCCCCCCCATTAAACCTTTGAGTGCCACGGCCCCTCCGGTATTCACGATCACGTGACCGCTTGGTCACATGATCACTCCATCGCTGATGACAGATCAGGAGGGGCGTAGTCATCAATAGGACAGCGCAGCGCAATCTCCCCTCTCCCGGAGTGCCGGGTGTGTTCCTGTGTTATATTATGTATATGGACTTTTACTTGCTTGAGGTGAGAAAGATCTGTATTTTGAGTTGCTGACTTTGGCTGAATAAAAGCCAGCGTTGATTTTTTCAAACACAAGTCTCCTGTGGTTGCCTCTGCGTGCATCCACCTTACATCACCGTAGTTTGGTAACCTATACAATGAAACACCCGATTTTGCCGTACTCTTTTGGAGCCACAGAAACATTATTTTGGAGTATGAACCATTTTCATTTATACGCCAAGCGCAGGCCATTTCTGTGAGCCCCAAAAAATGGAAAGACATATTTTTGATGGTGCCGATGGAAGACATATCAGGTGCACACAAGTGCAAGTTAAGTTTGCAATGCTTAGTACATAGAGCCCATAGCAGTGCTGTGATCAACATTTGACATTCTTCCATTTCACCAGCAATTAATATCACTTGGTGAATAGTATAAACGCGGTTACCTTCGCTCATAGTCTAGATCTCCCACGGAGCCGTTCATGAGCTGGTTTGGGGTCCACTTTAGGGTCATGGCGTCTGCAGTCTGGTGAAGGGATAGGTACCCTGGAATCACCTCCATATCATCTCTCTTAAGACGACACAAAACAAGGAACATTACAGGTCAACGAGGAACCTCAACCGTAAGAGTGCCCTTTTCCCTAAAACTATTGAATGAAGCCAGTTGAACAGACGCAAAGTGGCCGGAGCCGCGTGCCTCCCTTACTGATAATTAACATTACAAATATAAAAAAAACAAGCAACGTTTTATTGCAACGAGTTTAAAAGACCTAACGAATCAGCCCTTCAATGCTGAGGCAATACAAAAAGGCTTCTTCTGCCATTCATCTGAAGCTAAGAGCAACATTCTAAGGATCTGTTAGCATCAAAGTATCAAGGTATTTTTTGCTCCCCGCTGAAAAAAAGTAATTAATTATAAAATAGGTTATAAAGGAGTTACCCGTACATACATATATTACATGTATTGTAGATTGTAAGCTCCTTGGGGCAGGGCCCTCCTTACCTACTGTAAAAAAATGTATGTTAATGTATGTTATTTTATTGTTTTAGTCCTCCAGCCCTATTGTACTTCGCTACGGAATAGGTTGATGCGTTATAAATATACGATGATGATAATAATATTTAATATGGGCTGTAACAGATGCTGCATCTTCGGATTATCCTGCCTTTGACTTCTGCGCTTTAACAGCCTGCTCAGTCGGGGATGGGCAATTTCTAAAAGCGAAAGGGTGAGTTTCTAACCGGCGAGTCTGCTTGTTTATGTCTTTTATATAGTAGAAATGTAATGCAAGATGTCCCTGGCTCAGAGCATCTGGCTTTCCGAGATATACTGTATCACGCTGAACAATGGCGAACCAATCAGAATTGAGCACCTCAAAGGCCTTAACATATGGGAAGTACATCTGGACACTGCAGAGTTGCTGATTCCTTTTCCCTAGGGAAGGGCAGCACAATAATGATGAACCTTCATCATTCAAATCTCACTCTTTTCACATGTAGTACAGTACGTTGCAGAATAAACACAACGGCGCGTGTTGGCGATTGCTGGTTTCAAGCTGTACAATGTGATAGAGACTTTGAGTTTCATCGTTTTCTAGAAACTAGAAGGGTATATTTCGCAGAACATTTGTATGCATTTAGCATAGGGACCTGCTACTGAGACTTACCTTAACGTTGGTTAGCAGGCTTGTCATTATTTGATCAAAGGATGTAACCAAAAGTCTCCTTTGTCTTACAGACTTAGGTTTCACTATGTATATTTATTTCCCCATTTATTGTTAGCCCAATGGGAGAAGCGCAGGGATTCACTCTCCGTTTTTTCACATATGTATGGCCAATCTTTTCCTCAGCAGCAGGCTCCTTACATGGAGAAGCGTGGTGAATATATATATATTTGTTTTATAGTTTTCTAGAGACATAACCACTTATGTACAGTCTGTGGCGGGCATCCCTTTTTGCCACCTGTAGTCTGGGAGGGGGCAGACCCCATCCTCGGCGTATGACATCACAGCGCCGCGTTATCATGGCAACGCGACAGCAGATTGTCATGGCAACGTGGCGTCACGTGGCATGTGAAGGCGCGTTGTCATGACGACGCGATGCTACAGGAGAGGATCTGCTACGGAAAAGGTAAGACACACACCCCACACACACACTCACCAATTGCCGCTCTACGCCAGGGGGGCGCAAACTGGGGGGGTGAGATTTTTTTTTGGGGGGGGGGGGGGGGCACGGCGGTTACAGAGGCCCCGCGGTCTTCAGTGCGAGGCCTCTGTAACTCACTTACCTGAATTCAGCCGGCTTTGAGCTACGCGTCACCATAGCAATGCAGCTTCAAATGACGCTTCGTGGTCATGTGACGTCACATGACCCAGCAACAGGTTTGGACGCCCGGGGTCACATGACATGACTCCGCTGTGTCATTTGACGCCGGATTAAAAGTAAGGGGGGGGGGGCGCGACACTGGGGGAGAGCAAGCAGGGAGTGCAGAAAGTTTGCGCACTCTTACTCTAGGCTATAGCCTACTCAGCCTAATGGGAAATCCAGCACTGTGTACAGTATGCCTTTGTCTGCGGAATATTAACACGTCACTGTAAGGACAGGTGGCACTAGGGTAAAAGTTACTACTTTGGGTCCGATTGACCGTAGGGGCCCTCGCAACCCTTGTTGACCAGTCAAATGTAGCCCTCCACCTGCGGAAACCACGATATACAGTAGCCGCCATACGTACGGGCTGAACCATGACATTGTTTTTTCCGTACAGCAGAGTCGCTCTAGAGTTCTGGTGTAACGATTCCACGTAGTCGCGCGCCGACATTGAAGGTCGGTCGTCCATGCTTCCGCTCGAGTGCCTTTTCTGAATCTGGAATTGTCAAGCAAAAAAATAAAAAAATATATATATATATATAAAACTAGCACTGACAAGTGCACGCGTAGAATTTTACAGGCAAGCGAGTTTGTGTCGCAAAGAGCTTACAATCTAATAGTGGAGCCTGAGAGACTGGGAAATAAATTGACTTGGCCGAGGTTACAACGAGGAGAGCTGACACTTGATCTGGATTCTCCTGTTGCAAAGGTGGTGTTCTTATCACCTAGCTATCCCTTGTGCTAGATACAAGCACCATTCTATTAGGGAAATGTGCATTCTCATCTGCTGAGGGTTTTTGTTTCCATATACTGTAGAGAATAAGGTCTAATCAGATGCCATTATGCCATCATTGATCTACAGTAAATGGTCTTGGAAACATGCAAGTACATACACCAGCCTGGCATCTTCATCCAATTATTATGTGTTTAATAATAATATAAAAACAATTATAATGAGATGTTTGCACCTACAGTGTTTTATTTACCTTTAACATATACATTACCTTACAAATGCAATAAGCACATGAATTCGTTTTTTATTTTAAATATATATAAATATATCTACTATATATTTTGGAAAGCTGTTTGTCTGGTCGCTATGCATTTGGACACCGTTTAAGATATCGCAACCACATCTTGCATGATGGTTCCTGAGATCAAGGAGCAGGTTTTTGTCTATTTGGACCCAATTGGACACCATTTTGAATCAAGATGGCGGACTGAACCTTTCAAAACTGCACTGATTTTAACCAAATTGGGCAGGATTGTAAATAGCTGGATTGAATTTAGAAAATCCATCTTTTGTACACGGTCAATTTTATGTTGGATGCTCCAGAGTGAGAACTGGCAAAAATGCACATGTTTTTGCGCCTGATGGAAAAACGAAAAATATAGTTTACCTAACAGCGTTAGAGTAAAAATAAATTTTAAAAAATTCATCAAGGAACTAAAAAATTTAATTTATAAATCTCGGTATTTTTGGGGTTTCTTAAAATTCCCGAGCAGCGCCCGGTGCTTTCAGCTAATATATAATAAAAGAGAGAATCTGTCTGTCAGGGCCATAGCTCCAAGACAATGAAACGTAAACACCGGAAACGTTGCATGCATATGAAGGGGACCCTATGGGTGTGCACCTTGATGTTCCTTTTTTAAACATTTTTATTTAAACGCATTAATTCTATGAGTGATTCAAATTTGTCTAACAAGCAAGTCAGCCAGTGGGTGTTGTACCTGGTGGGCTATGTGTCTGGCACGTGACATCATACTGGTGACATCATAATACACATAGCCTGGTGGCAGATAAGGAAAGTCAGATAACTGTAAAGCTTACACAGAAAGCAGACGAAGAAAGTGAGGAAGTCAGTTGGCATGTGAGGAGTAGGCAAGAATGCTGGAAAAGGCAATTTCCAAATTAAATGAGGATAAATTAGGAGAATCCTTGATGGAGAAGGATTTACTGTAGGATGGCAGGTTTAGCAATAGTGCCCAAAGTCATGCAGTAGCTGCAAGGGCCAACAAGTTCTTATCTTGCATTGAATAAGCAATGGATGGAAGGGAAGTAAACATAATTATGCCCCTTTATAAAGTATTAGTAAGACCACACCTTGAATATGGAGTACAATTTGGGGCACCACTCCCTATAAAAGACATTATGGAACTAGACAAAATGCAGAGAAGAGCCACCAAATTAATAAAGTGGATAATCTGATTTATGAGGAGAGGCTAGCTAAATTAGATTTATTTACATTAGAAAAGAGGTGTCTAAGAGGGGATATGATAGCTATATACAAATATATTCAGGGACAGTACATGGAGCTTTCAAAATAACTATTCATCACAAGGGCAGTACAAAGGACTCGGGGCCATCCCTTAAGGTTGGAGGAAAGGAGATTTCACCAGCAACAAAGGAAAGGGTTCTTTACAGTAAGGGCAGTTAAAATGTGGATTTCATTACCCATGGAGATTGTGATGGCAGATACAATAGCTATCTTTAAAAAAAAATTGGACATATTTTTTCAAAGGGAAGGTACAGTATACAGGGATATACCAAATAAGTAAACATGGGAAGGATGTTGATCCAGGGAGTAATCTGATTGGCAATTCTTGGAGTCAGGAAGGAATGTATTTTTCCCCTTATGAAATATCATTAGATGATATTTCACTGGGTTTTTTTGCTTGCCTTTCACTGGATCAATATACTGTTAAGTACGGATATAGGATAAAGTATCTGTCATCTAAATTTAGCATAGGTTTATCTTGATGGACGGGTGTCTTTTTTCAACCTCATCTACTATGTAACTATGAGAGAGAGCTGAAAAGAATTGGGGACATTATAAGGTATTAAAGGAAAGTAATGGGAGGGAGAGGGATGTAAGGGGGAGAGTGAGAGAGAGAGATATGAGGAGGGAGAGAGAGATATGAGGAGGGAGAGAGAGATATGAGGAGAGGGAGAGAGAGATGAGGAGGGAGAGAGAGAGATTTGAGGAGAGGGAGAGATGAGGAGAGGGAGAGGGAGAGAGAGAGGGGGAGAGGGAGATGGAGAGGGAAATGGAGAGGGAAGGTGGGGAAAGAAAAAACAATCACAGGGGTACAGCGATGAGAAAAAAATTGTGAACCCCTTAGGATTTTCACATTTCGAACCTAAAATGCATTAGATCTTAATTTAAGTCCTAATAATAGATAAAGATAACCTAATCAAACAAATGATACCAAAACATGATACTTTTGCAACATTAACACACAATCAGACCCGGTTGCTAATATACTACCCAAACCACCGGCTAGCACGGCCGCTAGGTGTTTCTCAGTGTCATGGATGTATTCATTGCCAGCATTTAGAAACGGGTACATTTAACAAACACCTGCATGATGGGGCTAAATACCAAATAAAGGACTTTATGAACTGCATCCCATGCGACTCATCTACTTCATCTGGTGGCCTTGTGGGTTGTACTATGTGGGGAAGACCTCACGGATGCTGAAGGTGCGGATTTACTTACATCGTTCGGATATTCGCAAAGCTATTTCAAGCGCACAAATTACAGGAGATTTGAAATGTACGCTTGTTTCCAAACACTTTATAAAGAAAGAAGCCTAATATTTCTACACTTACTGTAGGTGCATGCTGATAGCACATATACCGGCTGTGCCAAGAGCCGGTGGCAGGAACAAATTATTATTACAATTGGAGGCCCGCCTCCTCTTTAGTTTGAACACCCTTACACCAAAAGGCCTCAACGAGGACTTTAAACTGTCCTGTTTCTTATGTCCACCTTTCCATAGAAAATTGATGGCTCTCTTTAACCAACGGGCATTTGCAGTAGTGTTGCGAGCAACTACATACAGTACCAGGACCATGTTCTTTGCAGATTTTAAAGTGGAAGGGACACTCCATCTCCTTTTGTCATCTCCTTTTTTTTTTTTTGCATTTCGGTTGCAGTTATAATCCAGCAGTAAAGATTACCCATGGTGGCATGTTCTCACATCTAGTCATTGCCGCTGGTATTGCCTAGCATGGGATCAATGGCAGTTGGCTGTGTGGCTTATCTCGCCTATACGATGTATGGTGGATTGAGGCGGCACCAGCATGCATCATCTCTAGCTCTGGTCCACGATTTTGTCCTTTGAGACGTGTGACATATAGGAGTAGAGTTTAGACAGCTACTATATGGACTTATGTACAGGAAATATGGGGTTTCTCTGACTTGGAGTCATGTTCATAACCCTAGATTAATGTTAATGATTGACAATTATCTGTGGATCATTCCTTGCTGCTGCACCTCCACATGCTGCAAACAGTGATAATACACCATGGGTTCTGCAGCCTGGAACCTAACCAAGATGTGTGGAGATATGCAGACCTATGGAGTCAGCAGTATGTGCCCCTAGTTCACTTAGATGCTGTGTGAGACATTTGCTGTATGTGTACATTCCATATATATGGCAATAGATGGTACTCGGATTGTTATGCCAATAATCGATGAAAACCACAGACAAACGGGATTATAACATGCACAATATAACATTACCCTACTGTATATACATGAGACATGAGGTTTTGCAATGACTAGGGTGCTATGCTTGCAACACTAGACTGATATGGAGATATTATTCCCTCTGTGTGCCAGATGCATTTGCTGCCAGATCATCTGAACATTTGTGTTAGGCAATTGCTACATATGCAGTGACGCACTGTTGATACTAGACTTCTCCCCCCCCCCCCTTTCCATATCAGGAGATACTAGGCGATAGATGGGACGCGGATTGATGGACGACTTTAACTTAAAAACCCCACAGATGAACAAAATTACAATGCATGCAATATTTTACTAAGTTGCTGTAATCATATCCTATATCGACTAGCGTGTTGTGGCTGCAACATAAGACGTGGTTAAGTGGAAATTACTTTGATGGAGTGACAGTTCTATTGAGTGGATGAGGAGTACACGGATGACCATATAAGAGTACTTCTCTAAACCATCTCTTCTGTCTTGGCATTGTGACAGACTGTGGCCAGTGAGGGTCAGTCTTTGACCAGTTCTACTCCTTCACATTCTCCATACTCTTGGTATTCGTAACAAAGCTCTATCCTGGATCTCCTCTTACCTCTCCCATCGTACTTTCATTGTTTCTTCTGCCATCACCTCCTCCTCCTCTATCAATCTCTCTGTGGGGGTACCCTAGGGCTCTGTCCTGGGACCTCGCCTCTTTTCTCTCTACACACTCTCTCTAGGTGACCTAATCATACCTCTATGCTGATGACACACAAAATCACTTCTCAACCCCTGACCTTATACCTGCTGTACAGACCAAAGTTTCTGAATGTCTCTCTGCGATATTATCCTGTATGGTCCTCCGCCGACTTAAACTCAACATGTCAAAAAAAGAGCTCTGCATACTTCCTCCCAAACCTGGCCCCACTACCTCCTTCCACATTACTGTAGAAGTTCTGTCATACATCCAGTAGCGCAAGCATGCTGTCTAGGGGGTCACACTCTACTCCTCTCTCACATTCAAAACATATCTAAAACCTGTCGCTTTTTCCTCCGCAATATTACAAAGATTCGCCCTTTCCTCTGTTGCTCAACTGCTAAAACTCTGACACAGGCCCTCATTCTCACCCATCGCGATTACTGTAACCTCCTGCTGTCCGGCCTTCCTGCCTCTCACCTGTCTCCCCTACAAATCTATCCTAAACTCTGCTACCAGAATCACTCTACTCTTTCCTAAATCTGTCTCAGCGTCTCCCCTGCTGAAATCCCTCTCCTGGCTTCCTGTCAAATCCCGCATCTCTAACTCAATTCTCCTCCTCACTTTTAAAGCTTTATACTCTTCTGCTCCTCCTTACATCTCAGCCCTAATTTCTCACTATGCACCATCCCGACTCAAGGATATCTTCTCTCTACCCCCTTTGTATCTAAAGCCCTCTCCCGCCTTAAACCTTTCTCACTGACTGCCCCACACCTCTGGAATGCCCTTCCCCTCAACACCCGACTAGCACCCTCTCTCTCCACCTTCAAGACCCACCTTAAAACACACCTGCTTAACGAAGCATATGAGTAGCTCTGTGGCTAATACCATACACCTGATAAATAAAGCTTGGTCCCTTGCAGACGCAGTTACCAGAACGCCCTCTTACTGTCTCTGTACGTTCTTCCTACCTACCAATTAGATTGTAAGCTCTTCGGAGCAGGAACGCCTCTTCCTAAATGTTAATTTTTATGTCTGAAGCACTTATTCCCATGATCTGTTATTTGTATTATTTGTTATTTATATGATTGTCACGTGTATGAATGCGGTGAAGCGCTATGTATATTAATAGAGCAATATAAACAAAGACATACATACACACATACATACATACTCATCCATGCATACTGTACATTGCTGTAATCTACAATTCCCTTTATGTGTACACTTGTTATTCACTGTATCTGTTTTTACAGAGGTTTCTCACACTTGTGCCTCTTATTTACTGTATGTTCCCTCTCTGCTTGTTGTTGTTGTTTTTTTACACATTCACTTCACTTTTGGATGCACTGAGGTCCGACTCCGTTTTTGGGCCTGCCTGAAGCAGCAAGTGCTGTGCCTGCACTTTAGTTTATTGTCAAACTGTTGCTTGGCAACCACACATCAGCACTGGGACTGTACTTTGATTTGTTGTCAAGCTGTTGCTTGGCAACCACACTGCTGTTCTGTGACCCCTGAGATTAGCCATTTTTGCGGGTTTGCACTTCCTGTCTGCCTAGTATTTAGTGTGTGTCTCAGCTTCCACATTAGCACAGCCCTGATGAAGGGCCTTTTTTGGGAATCGAAACGTTTGTCTATGTGAATATGAATACTTTTCTTGCCACCTACCTGCTGTGTGCTCTGTCTGCTTTTGCCTGGATCCATGGGTTTGGGTAAAGTATACTTTAGCTATTTCAGCTTGAGCTCAAAGACAGATAGTCTGACATTCTCCTCTAGAATCTGCTGATACAATGCAGAATTCATGGTTGTGTCAATGATGGCAAGCCATCCATGTCCTGAGGCAGCAAAGCAGCCACAAACCATGACACTTCCACCACCATGCTTGATGGTTGGGATGAGGTTCTTCTGTTCAAACGCAGTGTTTGGTTTTCGCCAACATAATGTTTTTTGCATTGATGCCAAAAAGTTCTACCTTTGACTCGTCTGTCCCGAGAACATTGTTCCAGAAGTTTTGTGGATCATCTATTTGCTATTTGGCAAACTTCATACGGGGAGCAATGTTCCTTTTAGAGAGCAGTGGTTTCCTCCTGGCTATCCTTCCATGAACACCCTTCTTGTTCAGTCTTTTTCTGATAGTTGAGTCATGAACACTTACATTAGCCAAGGCGAGAGTGGCCTGCAGATCCTTGGATGTTAATCTGGGGTTCTTTGTGATTTCTTGGATGATTTGTCGGTTTGTTCTTTGAGAGATTTTAGTAGGATGACCGCTCCTGGGTAGAGTGACTGTGGTCTTGAACTTTCTCCATTTGTAGACTGGAATGGTGGAGCCCCAAATCCTTAGAATTGGTTTTGTAACCCTTTCTAGACTGATGAGCATCACTAACTACTTTTTCTGTGGTCCTCAGAGATTTCTTTTGATCGTGACATGACGTGTTTCCACACACCTGTATGGTGAAGACCAAACTCACAACATTTCTGATCTTTATATAATTATTTAAACACCTGATTCAATTATCCCTTTAATGTAGCTAATAAAACCACGGTTTCACTTACCCTGACTCTTAATTACTCATTGTTGTCTAATTCCTACATCATTTTGCTTCAAAAGATATGAAATTTGTTAATATAAACCCTATTGGATATTTAAGAAAAGACTGGGTTTGATTGAAGAAAGTTATCATGGAAAAACTATGACATTTCCATAATTATCATTGGGGTTCACAAAGTTTTCTCGTGTATATGTATATATGTACACACACACACACACACGCGCACACGCGCACACGCGCACACGCGCACACGCGCACACGCGCACACACGCACACACGCACACACACACACACACACACACACATATATATTTCAAGGCTTCCCCAATGATCTTCCAGGCACTGGAAGCAAACTTCTCCATGTTGTTACAACAAATGTTCTGATTTTATCCTCCCATCTTACTTTTGGTCGTCGTCTTGGTCTCTGGTTAACTCTTGGAAACCAGTTAAGTACCATTTTTGTCCAACAGTAATAATTTCTTCTTGCCATATGTCCGGTCCACTGCCATTTTAATTTATTCACCCAAGTGATGATGTCACAGACTTTTGTTTGCTTTCAAACCCATTCATTATTTTTCCTGTCTCTTATGGTAATACCCAGCATACATCTCTCCATACTTCTTTGATTTGACTGAGGCTTCTGAATTATCTTTGCATTTAGGGTTCAAGTTTCACATCCATACATGATCAGTAGAATACACTGTTTGAACACTTTCCTTTTGAGGCACTGTGGAAGGTTCCCTTGCAAGATCGTCTTGTTTCTTCCAAATGTGCTCCACCACATCCTTACTCTCCTATTGGTTTAATTTGAAAGGTTCCCATCCATTGATACATGCTGACCAAGGTAAGCATAGTATTTGACTTCTTCTAGTTCTATTACATTTATTTTGATCTTTGCAGCGTTGATACATTTGTTAAACATCACTTTGGTCTTCCTGAGATTCATAAGGAGGCCTACTTTCTCACTTGCTTCTGCAAGTTCCTTGATTTGTTGGAGGTCTTCTGGACTTGTGGAAAAAATAACAATATCATCTGCAAATCATAGGAGTCTCAAGTATTCAGTTGATTTTGGTTCCTTTTTCTTCTCAATTCAATGTCTTGAACAATTCAAGTGTTGCTGTGAAAAGCTTTGGTTACATGGTGTCTCCCTGTCGCACTCCTTTGCTGATCCTTATCTTGCTTGTATCTTCATGTTATCTCGTAAATGTTCCTTATAATAGCAGGAACTTGTAATATAATATGCATTTGAAATTGCTGAAGTGCAGACAGGACCAAATGCTTTTTTGTAATCTACGAATCCTAAAATGAGTGGTGGATCGTATTCACTGCTTCGGGAAATTACTTCTTGTACGGCTTGGATGTGATCCTGTGTGTTTTACCCACTGCAAAATCCTGCTTGTGCTCTAGGCTTAGCAAAGTCCAGGTTAGTCGTAGTTGTAGTCGATTAGTATCTTCGTAAAAAATCTTGTGTGATTGGAAGTAGGCTCATTGGTGTGTAGTTCTACGGGTTGAAATCCCGCATTAACTGCCATTAGCAGTTAACACAGGATCGCAGTTCAATAAACCTGAATCAAAGATTAGTGAATCTCCCCCATACTCCTGCAAGAAGCAGCAAATTGATGAAGAGGGTTGTTGTAAATATTAAATTATGTGGGAACATTGCTCTGCATTCACTTATTGATGCACCCTTTGAATTAGCAGACAGCATTAGCACAGAGAGTTGTTTACTTGTCCTAAGACCCACAGAACACAGCACAGACAAGAATGGGGAAGGATGTCACCTAACCCAGGAGACAAAGTGAAAAACAGTTCAATAAACACTTATGGACGACTGCATGAGAAGCGTTTCTCCCCGGGTGCCCGCAGGTAACCTATGATTGCATTAGCAGCAGAAGACTTTGTGCTGTCATCTTTCTAGGAAGAAAAAAAAACCCATACGAATCCAATTCTCTTTGTTATTCCTTAATACTCCTTTGTTGGCAGAGTGTAAAGAAGGCAGAATAATGTTTTCGGATGGCACATTCCAAGCATACATGTAAATAGCCACAAAGCACAATTTATTTATTTTTTAACTACCACTTAATCACATTATAAACTATAAACGTCAACAACAGTGCAGTGCTAGTGGAAACCACTTAACACAGATAAGATTTAAGCACACATACTTCCAATGGTTTGCAGGCCTTTCCAGTCAACGGGCTCAATAAAACGTGGTTTGTGCACATGACAATGCATGTTTCTAATTAGAATTACCAGTGATAATTGCGTCACTTTGAAGGTCTAGATCAAGGGTGCGCAAAGTAGGGGGCGCAAGATTTTATGGGGGTGGGGGGCTGTTACAGAGGCCCCGTGCTTCCCCGAAGGCATTTAACATAAATGCCGGTAATCGCGCAAGGCCTCCTGTAACTTCTTAACTTACCTTGGTTCCAGCGACGCATCTCCATGGCAACCGGCGTCAAATGACCCAGCGGCGTCATTTGACGCCAGAGCTGTGCAGGGGGGGGAGGAGGGGGGCGCGAGCCGGAGACGAGACAGGGAGCGCATGAAGGTAACTTTGCACACCCCATGTCTACAACTGTTAAAAAAAATTCTGCTTCTACTAATATTAAAACAATTATAACATACCAGTTTAAAGAATTGTACTGTCAACTACTGGTATCGCCAGATCAGATCAGTCACTAGCATCTTCTTGATCACAAGCTGTTAATTTAAATCCAGTTGGTCAACATACAGTACTCCTCCTCTTCTGCTGATGGAGCTGTTATTCCAGCCATATTCTCCTTAGCATCCTTTACTAGAGCTACCATCTCTGTGGAAGCCGTGTATTGTCTTCTTCAGCCGTTGGGTTTGATCACAAGTGCTTTGGACTTGAAGGAACGTTTCATGTCAATATCAATCTCTTCCCATGCCTTCTTTACCCATGAGACAATTAGCTGGCGTGATCGCGGCTTCAAATTTCCACCCTTCGTGTATACCATGTATACTGTGTATACCATGCTGCCTTCATCAGCCATCCACAAATCATAAAAATCTCTTACCTTGTCTTTAAAAGGCTTATTCCAAACAAAGTCCGGAGCTTGAATGTATTTCCTGCATCCTCATGGGATCACTGCTGTCAGTGTTATAACCTCTTTTAATTTCCGTCTTTGTTGCAAGCCTTATGTGACATCGGTATGCATCCCACACAAGAAGTCGAGTAAAGAAACTGAACTTTCCTAGAGCAAGTCTTAACCAATCCACTGTCACGCTTTCATTCAGCCATCCATTAACTGATGATTCTACTATTACGTCATTTAATTTCTGCATCGCCCGGACCTCCCTCTTTCCTTCACGGAATACAATGTATGGTTTCAATTTAGCTCCGTGTCCCCTAGCCGATGTAACGATGCTCGTCTCAAGCAGGAAACGGACCCGCAGGGCTGAGGTAGGAAGGTCAAAGAACCGACCTGAGCCGAGGGACACAGTCCTGATAGAGTAGCGAGTCGTAAGCCGAAGGTCAGGGCTGGCAGCAGAGTTGCGTAGTCGGTGAGGATGCAGAGGTCGAGGCAGGCTGAAAACAAAGGTTAGTCTAGGTACTTGCAATGGTTGGGGCGGGCTGAAGACAAGGGTAGTCGAGGTACGTGAGCCGGTTCTGGTAACGTGAGGGACAAAAATCATAAACCCGTTGCATGAACATAGCAGGAAACTGGAACTGTGCTAGGCAACTTCCTGCTTACAAGGCTGTCCCTTTAAAGGAAGTTGCCAGGAGCAAAAATGGACGATCCAGCCACAGAGGACGAGCAAGAGCAAAATCCCGAACCGGAATTTGAAAACCCGGAAAGGATTTTGCCAAACCTCATAGCTGCCAGCACGCCTGCAACATGGTATTTATCATGCCCGGTACTTTTCATGGACACGGATTTTGCACCAGTCACATCAACAGTAGTATTACTAATCATATCGAACCAAACAGACATTTCATCCATAGCGATTATGTTAGATTCATGTATTTTCTTTTCTTCTATTTTGTTATTGACGTACGTAATAAAGGACACTAGTTTGTCAATCAACTGTTCCAGCCTTTTTGTGCCACTGTAGTGTTCCTTCTCAGGGATAATTGCTGCCTTTTCATAAAGCCACGTAGCCACCCTGCACTTGCAATAAAACATTCTTGTTTCTTGCCATGTGCAGCAATCAAACAACTCAACAGCCTTTCTTCAAATCATGTTTCTTGACCCACTACGCCGACGTTCCCCATGTGCTACTATCCAATCCATCAGCTGTTACTCCTCACGTACTGAATCTCTGTGCCCACCAACCGTTTTTATTTTGTTGGTTTGATCAGGTTTCCCCCGTTTTACCTTCGCCGTACGCCATTCACGAATACGTTTAGGTTAGGACGACCACATTTTCAAAATTAAAAACTGGGACACATTAAAAAAATTATTTATAAGACAAATGCCTAAAAAAAATAAAATATTATAATGATATTTGTCTAATAGCGCCCCCCCCATTTATGCTGTATTATTCATTCTCCCTCCTCTCTTCCACTCTATCTCCACATTCTCTTTCTCTTCTTTTCCTCCCTCCCCAGGGGCTGGCTGGTGAATTTTTATTTGGGGGGCAAGTGCATCCTACCAGCCCTGATATTACATATACCCACTGTATAAATGTGCAGCAGACATTATTGCACCTGTTACCACACAGTAATGGATGCAATAACGTTGGCTATATCTGTATTTAGGCAGCATAAACACATGCACACACACACACACACCTGATATGTCCACCATACAAATAAACAATCACACACTTTCCACATACACACACAATGTATTTCCCAGAAACACACTGACCTCCAGACACATTTACTGAAAACTAAAAACACACACAGACCCTGACCTGCACAACACACACACACACAGATGAGCACAACATACACACAGTGATCAGCACAACATACATACACACACAGTGATCAGCACAACACACACACAGACACTGATCAGCACAACATACATACACAAACACAGTGATCATCACAACACATACACACTGATCTGTACAATCCACACAGACCTGCACAGACAGCCACTGACCTGCACAGACTCACACACAACATACACAAAGATTGACCATCACATAAACACACACAGACTGACCTACACACTGTCCTATAGAAAGCAGCTCTACCAGAGCAACCATGCTCACAGGTGCCCTCTGTGGCCGAATCTGCAGCTGCATGTTTCTATCTCCATCATAGCAGAGCAGCTCCGTTCCTACTGATAATGACCTCCTTCTCTGCAGCTGCATGTTCCTACTGATAATGACCTCCTTCTCTGCAGCTGCATGTTCCTACTGATAATGACCTCCTTCTCTGCCGCTGCATGTTCCTACTGATAATGACCTCCTTCTCTGCCGCTGCATGTTCCTACTGATAATGACCTCCTTCTCTGCCGCTGCATGTTCCTACTTATAATGACCTCCTTCTCTGCAGCTGCATGTTCCTACTGATTATGACCTCCTTCTCTGCAGCTGCATGTTCCAACTGATTATGACCTCCTTCTCTGCCGCTGCATGTTCCTACTGATAATGACCTCCTTCTCTGCCGCTGCATGTTCCTACTGATAATGACCTCCTTCTCTGCTGCTGCATGTTCCTACTGATAATGACCTCCTTCTCTGCAGCTGCATGTTCCTACTGATAATGACCTCCTTCTCTGCAGCTGCATGTTCCTACTGATAATGACCTCCTTCTCTGCAGCTGCATGTTCCTACTGATAATGACCTCCTTCTCTGCCGTTGCATGTTCCTACTGATAATGACCTCCTTCTCTGCAGCTGCATGTTCCTACTGATAATGACCTCTTTCTCTGCCGCTGCATGTTCCTACTGATAATGACCTCCTTCTCTGCCGCTGCATGTTCCTACTGATAATGACCTCCTTCTCTGCAGCTGCATGTTCCTACTTATAATGACCTCCTTCTCTGCAGCTGCATGTTCCTACTGATAATGACCTCCTTCTCTGCAGCTGCATGTTCCTACTGATAATGACCTCCTTCTCTGCCGCTGCATGTTCCTACTGATAGTGACCTCCTTCTCTGCCGCTGCATGTCCCTACTGATAATGACCTCCTTCTCTGCCGCTGCATGTCCCTACTGATAATGACCTCCTTCTCTGCCGCTGCATGTCCCTACTGATAATGACCTCCTTCTCTGCCGCTGCATGTTCCTACTGATAATGACCTCCTTCTCTGCAGCTGCATGTTCCTACTGATAATGACCTCCTTCTCTGCAGCTGCATGTTCCTACTTATAATGACCTCCTTCTCTGCAGCTGCATGTTCCTACTGATAATGACCTCCTTCTCTGCCGCTGCATGTTCCTACTGATAATGACCTCCTTCTCTGCCGCTGCATGTTCCTACTGATAATGACCTCCTTCTTTGCAGCTGCATGTTCCTACTGATAATGACCTCCTTCTCTGCAGCTGCATGTTCCTACTGATAATGACCTCCTTCTTTGCAGCTGCATGTTCCTACTGATAATGACCTCCTTCTCTGCAGCTGCATGTTCCTACTGATAATGACCTCCTTCTCTGCAGCTGCATGTTCCTACTGATAATGACCTCCTTCTCTGCAGCTGCATGTTCCTACTGATAATGACCTCCTTCTCTGCAGCTGCATGTTCCTACTGATAATGATCTCCTTCTCTGCAGCTGCAGCTAAAACCGAGGCTGCCTGTTTTACGTAGCACTTTACAGAGACATTTTGCAGGCACAGGTCCCTGCCCCGTGGAGTTTACAATCTATGTTTTTGGTGCCTGAGGCACAGGGAGATAAAGTGACTTACCCAAGGTCACAAGGAGCCGACACCGGGAATTGAACCAGTTTCCCGTGCATCAAACTCAGTGCCAGTCAGTGTCTTTACTGACTGAGCCACTCCTCCCCAGTGTTTAATCAATCATTTACGGTACATACTCTTTTGTCATACAATATTATTGTCCTCCCTTCCACATTGTATTGCGCTGCGGAAAATGTTGATGCAAATAAAAGATAATAATAATAATTGAGTAAAACAGCCCTAGGGAGGAACGAAGAGAATGGTGGTGCTTCAAGTGGACAATGTTACTCAGAACCATCACACGGAGTAGCATGGCACTGGTACTTGCTTCACATGCTTACTCACACACAGCGCAGGCCTCTTGGTGGGCGAGTCTTGGCGGCAGTGGGAACTGTGGATGCGATGCCTCTGAACGAGCTCATCCGCGGATGGGTCAGTCCAGAAGTGGTCTGCAGTCTTCATCTTGGTGTACTCCAGGGCGCAGGGACCAACTGTTGGGCGATGTACAAGTAATTAGTGGTTTATCTGGTTCATGACGGGCACATAAGAGTGTCAGCGCAACCAACCTTGCGAAGTGGCATCATGCCCACAATGTCATTTAGCAGAGCGTAGACCAACAGGTTTAAGGGCTGGGGTCATTTTTTCGTGAAATATCTCTAAAGTGCTCCCATAAGAATGTCACATAATGACTTTCAAGGATAGGTGGGACCGGGTTCTTATCTGCCATCAAATTCTATTAAAATGCCATCTCATTCTGACACCAACACTTTACTCCAAGTTGGTAACTAAAATCTATGATTATTGGGAAGAAGTTACAAATTACGCCCAAGTGAGTTCTACGTATCAAGCTCATTTTAATCTTTCATTAATAATAAGAGGCGTATGGATCAGTGTATGCACATGTAATTCCTTCGTTTGCATTGGCAGGTGACTTACGGAGTGTCTTGAGAAGGAGATGGTGTACCTGACACACACGTTATAATGAGATGGTGAAATTCTACACCTGGGCCCAGAGTCTCCGCAGACATGAAAGTGGAGCGTTTCATTGGAGGGAGGTTATTAGCTAAAATCTCTGCTTACCCAGCAAAGAAGCGAGAATCGGGCCTTCCACTGGATCCGTTAAAAGTGCTTCTTTCTCATAATATTTGCTGGCGGGGGGACAAAAAAAAGAAAAAGAACTAGAATCAGTTACAAACGTTTGACAAGATAATGAATTCGGTCGTCTACCTCAGTGGGGCGCAAACTGGGGAGGGGGGTCTTTTTTGGGGGGGGGGCGCGGTTCACTTACCCGGCTTCCATGTCCACTTGTCTCTATGACAACATGACCCAGTTGCCATGGAGACGCGGCGTAAAATTACGCTGTGCGTCACATCACCCCAAAGCGTCATTTAACGCCACAGGGGGTGCGACACAGGGGGAGGGCAGGCAGGTTGGACGCAGTGTAGGAAGTTTGTGCACCCCTGCCCTACCTTAATGATACACAGACACCCTCACGTCACAGTGTAGCCACCTTAGCTATTCAATACAAAGGAAACTGCATTAAAAGCCATACAGTAGCATAAAGGGCCATATTTACGAAGTCGTGCTGTTCCACAAAACACCTTACTGCCCATTGACTTGAACGGACCGCAAGGTGTCTTCCATTAGCAGAAGGTGTCCTGTGGAACGGCTTTGTAAAAATGGGCCAAAATGTTACACAGCACAAATGGACTTCGTTAAGGGTCAATTTGAGACCTATTGGCACTTGAACCGTGATTGCCACCAGCATTAGACCTCCCTTAGTCATACAATGTATCTGTGGTATTTTTCTAGCTATTCTTCAGATACTCTCTATAGCTCGGGAGGCTCTATAGCCAATCAGTGCACAGACTCCCAGGGCTGTACTCGTTTCCTCGGGGGACCTGAACCCCCTGCTTTCTCTCTCTCTCCTGCACTCACTATCCATCCCTCTCTCTCCTCCTGCACTCCCTACTCCTCTCTTCTCCTACACCTCACCTTATCTCTCCCACACCCACTGCACCACTCTTTCGCCCTCCTGCATCTACTGCTCCTCTCTCTTTGCCTGTCTCTCTCCCTGCCTCCTGCACCCATTTCCCCTCGCGCTCTGCCTCCTGCACCCACTGCTCCTGTTCTCTCCCTCATGCATTCAACGCCCATCTCTTTCTCTTCCTGATGCATCCACTGCTCCTCTCTATACTTCCTGCACCAATCGTGTGCCCCCCTGATACTTTTCTGGTCCTGTACCCCCGTGTCCCCCACCTGTGATTTCCCCTGATGCCCCCCTTTGTGTGATTCCCCCCTGTGCCCCTCTGTGGGATTGTACTAGCAATGCAAAGCTCTGCACACAAATCCCTGTGCCTCTTGCCCCCAGCTCCCCACGAAGCGTCTACACCTGTTTAAGAATGTAAGAACCAAAAGAGTATATTATTATTCCGTAATAATGTATTTTGCATTCAGAACGAAAGATATTTAGTAGGTACCTACGGTCTGAGAACCTCAGTCGTTGAGTCACCTGTGCTGAAGCAGGGACATCCTTAAAACCTGACTTGTTGGTTGCCCTTGAGACTGAAGCTGGCCTCCCCTGCTCTACAGTCTCTAACTAAACTGTAACAGTGTTACCAAAACTAGGGTCAGCAGCACAGGTCTACACAAAGGCCCGGGCCATAGAGGGGTGAGGAGAGCGGAGGCGCGCTAACGCTGAGGCTCGCCTGCTTAAGTCAGCGCGATTCCACGGACTTGCAGGCGAGCCAGAGTGCGCGAAGGGAGCCGGGGGGAGGTGGTTGGAGGCGGGGCAGTGACGTCGCTGGGCCAATCGCCCGCGACGCACTGACGTCAATGTCACGGCGCCGACGTCACAGCGCCGTGACGTTGACGCTGCTTAAGGCTGATTGGATGTTTTCAGCCGACAGCGTGCTGAAAAACAGCTTGGCGCTCGGCTGAAAACTCCAAAGCCTCCGCACGCCTGCGGACGCTCGCGTGAGCCCTCTCTCAAGGCATCCTCATTGAGGATGCAGGGGCTCAGCGCGGAGCGTCCGCACGCATCAGCGCTGCTTGTCCTTCTATGGACGCAGCCAAAGAGTATCAGTATTAGTTATTAGAGCATAATGAAGTGGCATAATGGTGACAGTACAGCACTTCAAAGGAAGTATAGGCATACCCCGGTTTAAGGACACTCACTTTAAGTACACTCGCGAGTAAGTACATCTTGCTCAATAGGCAAACGGCAGCTCGTGCATGCGCCTATCAGCACGTCCTGAACAGCAATACCGGCTCCCTACCTGTACCGAAGCTGTGTGCAAGCGGGGAGACTATAGAGCCTGTTACACATGTGTTATTTACATCAGTTATGCACATATATGACAATTGCTGTACAGTACATGCATCGATAAGTGGGGAAAGGTAGGGCTTCACTTTAAGTACATTCTCGCTTTACATACATGCTCCGGTCCCATTGAGTACGTTAATGCGGGGTATGCCTGTACTCTTCACTTAATCTGATACACGTTATGCTGTCACCATTAACCATGGTAATACATGTCTTTTATTACGCACTAATACTACTCACTAAGGCCCAGATACCCAGAGTTCCAGTAAGTGACTTAACGTGACGCCATTAGCAGATAACGCAATGCTATGCTAAGACAACCCTACACTGATGAGCTGCAGCACGGACGCTGAGTTTGCATATAATAGGCTTTGTGGATATGCGTTAACCTCAGGGAACAGAACGTCCGCTCCTGTTTTATATAACGTCCCGCTATCTGCCTTGGCTTAACAGAGCTTTGTGGATCTGGCCCTAATACACTTCCTTAGACTTGTGTGACGGATTCTCATTTGCGACCCCACCTAAGAACGGCTGCATCGCACCTACCTGCAGTTCTCCACCAGGTGAAGTACAATTTTATCCAACACTTTCTCGATGAGCGCAGTTCGAATCCACAGATGTTTGATAGCCTGCGGGGACAGGTTCAGGAGCCTCTGCGTCCTGCGCACACTCTCGTGGACACCGTGCATCTGGTTCCTCCTGGGGATGGAGAGAAGTCAGACCGGGAACTGCCACAATTACTACGAAAAAGTTAATCTAGTCAACAATCGGGGCCCGTGGTCAACATACAATACAACCATGCAATTGTCCTCTTTGAGGGCCCAACTTATATCTCATGATGGCTACTAGAGAAACACAGGCACAGACCAACATGAATGCCAAGAAACATTGTTTCCACCAAATACATGGTTGAAGTTTCAAGGTTTTAGGGCCATGGTAAGCCACATGGTATACTTTATGGGCCGCACATTCCCCACACATATTTATGTATATGGTCCACGGGCAGAAGGGACGTTGCTTCTCCCCGTTCCGTTCAGCTGCTTAATACCGGAGCGCTGATTAATCCTGTCCCGCTCCTCTCCTTACGCTGAGAACCAGTGATTATCACAGAAGAGGAGCAGGGCTATTATTCAGCAGCTGAGGGAGTGGGAAGAAGCTATGATCCTCCCCAGCTGCATCTCTGCTCCGCCTGCACTGGGGAGAGCAGCGCGGGCTGCTAGGGCGGTCAGTGGCTGGGGGCCGCAGTTGAAGACTCAGAGGGCCACATGTGAATCCGGTTACCCACCAATATTGTTATAGGGGACCAAAGCACTGACCATTAACTAGATGTCAGCTGCATTCACTTTGACGTATGCCAGTGTTGTATTAGAATTCAACCAATCCCCAGACTTATTTCTGTGTCCCAATAAGCTTGAGTGATTCATAGCCTGTCATTATGATACTACCATTACAGGATTTTCTATGCGTCAAGTTAGGTATTACGTTTATGGCAGATTGCAACGATTGCACTACATTTTGAATGCAAGTCCAGGAGGGCCCCGCACTGCTTAGTAAATATGGGCCCAAGGCTTAGATTCCCTACACATCAGATAAATGAAAAAGATTGACGCTAAACGCTAAATATGTTTATGCACCCTTTGTCGCTAAAGTTATATCGCATATGGTAACGCAGTAATAACATGCATTTTACCCCAGTGATATTTTGCTGGTAGTGCTAACGCCATTAAGCAATGCAAATGAGGCAACAACATCGAAATAACTATCCATGGGCGCCAACGTGCCATTCCTTACATTTATGATCACTTTTATCACCTACCCCTGGCTGATGTTGGGCCAATCTTGTCTATGTATATAATGGCCATTATGTATATATTGGCAATATAACCTAACTCAACCTGGAATATATTCTAAAATATATATTACACAAACAATTAGCAAGGCTTAAATACATGTTCTTAATATATTAACCCTGTAGTAGCCCTCATATATTAACCCCTTAGTAGCCCAAGTGGCTAGCTTAATATTCCTTACAACTACACTCCTTACCCCCCTTGCATACCCAAGACGCCAGCAGGGCATTTCCTCTAACCATTACAGCAAGGGAGAAAGCTAAGCCCTAACCACCCTCCATGGGGAGCATCTGCCCCCATCACTAACTCCCCTACATCCACCCCAACACAGCTAAGAACCCCCCGCCTTCTACAGACATAACTTACCGACATCTTTTGGCTAATAGACCTGTAAGTCACTCCTGTAGATGGCAGGTGGTCGTTAGGTGCTTTGTGTGGGTGATAGAGTAGGTATCCTGGCGTGCGTTTGTTTGCCATAAGGGTTAGTAAGGGATTGCTTTCCTCTTTGGTATGCAGGTGGAGGAGCTTTGAAAAGAGTCCATTACGTGGACCCAAGCTCGCGAGCCGGAGCAGCTAACGGCACGCCCCCTGCGGAGGTAAGTATCTCCAGAAGCAGGAGGTACGTAGAGCTGAAAATAATGGGGTTCAGCTCCGGAGACCCCCTGCTTCAATCCTATCTAAAACAAAGGGGGGGGGGGGGGGGGGGCGGGGGGAACAGCCAGCTTGGATTGCCCCTTTAAAAACAGAAGCAGTGGACAATTTCCCATCAAAGTGGTTAATACGTAAAAGCTCTTACTTGCTCTCGAGCATCTGTTCAAGGTCTTGCACCTTCTTACAAAGTTCTTCTGCAAGAGGAAAGCTCTTCCCCACTTTCATAAACAGGGCGGCTATTTTGTTACTGCGCAGGAAACCCGCGGCCCTGCGTCTCAGTCCGTGCAACACGCAAGCTTCCACCGCAGCTGTAACAAGACAGGACAGATCTCTCAACTAACGGTGCGATTCTGTGCAGGGGAGAGTGGTGTTCCGTGTGGGGTGGGAAAGGGATGTTACTCTTTGATCTACTGGATCCTTAAAAAGGTGTCTAAGTGGAAATTGCAGTTATTCGATGGCTGATTTTAGCATGAGTTTAAAGCAGCATTCCCTCTCAACCAAACAGTGCCATTCTCAGCTCCTGGCACCCTTGTTCCCTAGAAACTTACACCTTTTAATGTGCTGGTATTCTCCTCTCCTTAGAGAAGTCAAAATGGCCACCAGTTTGGCATTACTCCTGTGAGCCAATAGGAAGCTGTGACATGACAGGGGCATAACATTGTGGCTTCTAATTGGACAAAAAGAAGGGTATGATCAAAGAAGAGCCAGAAGAATCCTCCACTAGGTTGCACTCTATGCTTCAATAATGAGATATATTTTGGACAATTTTGTCCTAGCAAAACTGATTTTGCTAGGACAAAATTGTCCAAAATATATCTCATTATTGAAGCATAGAGTGCAACCTAGTGGAGGATTCTTCTGGATCTTCTTTGATCATACCCTTCGTTCCCTTCATTAACCCTCATGCACCATGTTACTTACCTAAAAGAAAAATGAATATAAGGATGAGCGGTTTATATCATTAATTGTTTAACATTGTAATTGGACAATCCTGACGGCCTTCTTGTTTTTTTCTTTTCACAGCTCACCGGCATATTAAACCTCTGACTGCCACAAGATGGATCCCACCACACTATTGGGGTCTGGCACTTCAGGCGTCCCCGCCGTCAGTGACATAGTGGCTACGTCAGGGCTTTTAAGCTCATTTTTCGTGGGGAACGGCGAGTCGCATACGGGCGTTCCTGCTGGAACACTGAACGCGATTGGGCAGGCGGGGAAAGGGAAGTGGAGAACTCCCTCTTCTTTCACTCGCGTCAATCAATCACGTGATCGCCAAGTGCCGGAATGGGCTGCGTCACTCTGGTACCGCATCCTCTCCGACACGAAAAGGGTAAACAGATCAATGAGGTATGGGGGGTGGGGGAGGAGATATTGTTGCTTTAACCATGTCAAATAAAGGAGTGGTTCTACCAATCCTATTACCAAAAAGAACTATTCTACATTACAAAGGAGAAAAAGGTTTAAACTTTTACTCAATTTAATAATTACTATCATTATTTTTTTAAAGAGCCAACATATGCCACCGCGCAGTACAATGGGGTTACAGAGTGACATCAACTGCATAAACAGAATGACACACCAATAAGGACATACAAGCGCAAACAGATACAAAATGAGGGCCCTGCTCGTCCTCAGAGCTTACAATCTAGAGGGTGTAAGGGGCAATGTTGAAACATAAGGTAAAGTGGCTGCTCACTGTGGGATGAAGTATGGTCCAGCCGCACAGCTGGTCCCAGTAATGTTTGGGGGTGAGGATGTTAGGGTGTGTTAGATAACTTAAACCTAATGACATTCATGTATGCACATGTACAATACTACAGGCAGTCCTCGGTTATCCAGCGGAACCCGTTCTGGAAGTAGCGTTGGATAGTGAAACCGTTCTAAAGTGAGTCCCATGTTAATCAGTGGCGGTGAGCGTCGGATAACGCATTCCGGCGTCGAAAAACGGCCCAAAGGGTTGCGTTGGATATGCCATTCGGTGTAAAGTGAAACGTTGGATAGCGAGGACTACCTGTACATGAAAAAAATGGTACATTCACAGCACTGGTATTTTCCAGAATTAAGGGGTTTATTCTATATCCGCTGAAGCAGCCGATTGGGGCAGTTTCAGACAAAATTCCCCACTGACTTTGGTGGATGTAGAATAAGCCCCTAAGTGTTTTGTTTTACATTTGCACCTCTGATGGAACGCCTTTAACGCACTCTGATGGAATCACGGAACATTCTGTGGGAAACATCCAACATTCTATCGGAATTCTGTTCCGGTGTTACAGGAACCATTCACCCTCCTATTTTTTTTTACTGAACACATGAATAATTACTAAAGGCTTTGTGCTGAAACGAAACAGCCCATATTCATTTAGCAAGCCACGGGCACGAGCCAGGCAGGAACAAAACGACCTCAACCATAAACTGTGCTCGAGTCGGGCAGATGAGACATTATTATGTTGGGCCGGGTTTTACAAGCCATTTTACTAAGAGGTAGAGAGAAAAGATAGAAACAGCACGAGAAGACGAAAGAGGAAATGGAAACAGAAAAAGAGATGTACTGCCGTACACAAAAAACGTAAAGGGAGAGAGCTGGAAAGAGAGAGACTGGAAGAGAGAAGGACAGAAAGCCTTTGTGCTGAAGCTTTGGTAGTCTTGCAATCACTATGTTACTGTTTGCTTTCAGCCGTCAAGCCTTTGGGTTCTGTGAGGCTGGAATTCCGGAAGCAATCTTCTCATTTAATCATCGATGCACCGGCTGCTGGAAAAGCCCGGTCCCATAACTGCCGTCATGTCGCATCGCCACGCACGCAAAGCAAATCAGATGGGGGAAAATAAACCTGCTGTCTGTCCAAACCTTCTCTTTCTCTGCAAGCGCATTTGTCTATGGACACGCCTACAATATAAATAGAACAGGTGTGTTATTATAGCACTGTACTATATTTTAAATCGACTTGTTTTGGAGTGCCCCAGATTATATATATTTGTGTGTGTGTGTGTGTGTGTGTGTGTGTGTGTGTGTGTGTGTGTGTGTGTGTGTGTGTGTGTGTGTGTGTGTGTGTGTGTGTGTGTGTGTGTGTGTGTGTGTGTGTGTGTGTGTGTATGTGTGCGTATATACACAGGGTTGGAAAACTAGCAGTCAGAGAAGCATAAATACTTTTCCCACCACATTTCAATATTTAAAGCTTAATTAGAAGTTTTGATATAAATAAATGTTTCTTTGCTTTTGGGTTCTTGCACCTTTTTCCATAGAAAAAAAGCACATACACACACATATATATATATACACATATGTATATATTCATCATCATCATCATCTTTAACCCTTGTCTCCCCAATGCTGGATGAAGCCTCCCCAATGATCTCCCAGGTACTGTGGTTGCAGCCTCTCTTCTCCACGTCGCTTCAACACATTTTCTGATTTCATTTTCCTATCTTACTTTTGGTCGTTGTCTTAGTCTTTTAATCTCTCTTGGGATCCAGTCGATATATATATATATATTTTTTAAATCAATTCATTTTATGCCTTATGTTTTTACAATAAAATGTAAACATGTGGGGTTATTCAAAATAAACTCTGCTGTTGCCTATCGGGGGCCCTTTCGCGAGGATACTTCCACTGACTTCACAGTTTAATCGATAACTCCCCAGTGTTTTCTAATCTGTGGGTTGGGCCACCATCCATCACTTAAAATTATACCAAAGCCAACGAAAACTAACTGCATATTCCTAAGAGCTTTCATGGGAAATCAAGCCAATTACATCTATATGCTGTCTTACAGTATATGCATAAGTACGGGTATGGCTTGTATATAAGAATCAAAGCCGTGTAGTGCAATTGAAGAGGCTCTCCACCTTATATAAACTGCAAAATACATTTCAGGAGAGCAAACAGTAGCTCACACTCATAGGTGATTTGCAAATAATTCTTACTCAGTGCTGCCTACAAAAAACGGTCACTAGTACCGTGTGAACAGATAAAACGAAAAATTGAGGCGCAAATGAGTGTGATTTATGTAGGGGATGGTCCTGTGCAGTGCCCAATAGGTGAAAATGAAGCACTCACAGCTGGTCAGGCTGGCTGGCAGGTATGGTGTCCTTAAAGGGTCAAAAATCCCTACGCGATTAGCCGTTGACTTGACAGAGGCGAAACGCGTAGGGTTTTTGACCCTCTAAAGATACCATACCAGCCAGCCAGGCTGACTCCATTGGCATACCGTACTGTTGTGCGAGCGCAGACGCGGAACTACAGTACCCACACAGACAAAGACATCGCCGACACGAGGATTGGAGCGGGACATTTGTGGCTTCTATGCGGTGGCATTGGGACGATCCTGAGTGGTCTAAGTGTACCCTCAACACATTTACTGCGCCAAACAGACTAGGAGAATGTGAGTGTATCCCCTACTCTCCCTGTTATGTCGCTGTTTAATACATTTTATTATGCAATGTTCTTCTTATGTTTTATCATGAGGAGCACTTCAGCTTGCAGTTTTCAGCATTCATCACTGCAATTGGTCATTAGACCGCTACTGACCAGCTGTGAGTGCTTCATTTTCACCTATTTGGCACTGCACAGGACCATCCCCTATATAAATCCCACTCATTTGCACCTCAATTTTCCTTATACAAATTGACCTGGATTTTCTGTAATAGAAATACACCCGTGATGAGAAATTTCTACTCAGTGTTCAAGCAGCTGAATGCTTCCGACGGTTAGGTTTGCTAAGCTTCGCGGGACGGCCACGCTGTGAGCATCTCGTCCTTTCTCCCTCCTTCGATATAATCCACAACATTTTGCAAACGGATGTGAAAAATATGAGCAGTTAAACACATATCTGCTTGTGTTTTAACATCAGAGTCACTGGAAGAGGAATTTTTTTTTATTTTCGGCAGCCCATATGTTGAAACCCATTATGAAAACAGACACTTCCTACATATGGTTTTCACTATATTACACCTCCTAGCCATACCTTAAGCAGCTGCTGACACCCACACCTTGACACAAATAGGAAATAATGCTGTGATTCGGAATGCATATTTTTTTTTTTGTGATTTATAAATGACTAGATAAAGTGCCCGGCATTAAACGAGTTTAATCTGGAGTGGTCTTGTCCATTGCAGACCTGAAATTGTGAATTAAATCGATTAATGGTGCCCTCTTTAACCCATGTCATATGTGATGTCATCATTATTTATTTTATTTATTTATTTTTATTTATTTATAAAATATTTTACCAGGAAGTAATACATTGAGAGTTACCTCTCGTTTTCAAGTATGTCAAGTATGTCAAGTATGACATTGCTAATGTCATCAGTGATGCCATTTGTGAATTGTATCCAAACATAGACCAAAACCTGCTCCATGACTTCAGGAACCATCATGCAAAATGTGGTTATGGTATCTTAAGAGGTGTCCAAAAGCATAGCGACCAGACAAACAGCTTTCCACAATATATACTGTAGTACAGGGGTGCGCAAACTGTTGGGCGTGCCCCCTGCGATTTTCTGGAAGGGCACAATGATTACAGAGACCCCGCACTCTTCCCCAAGGCATTTAAATGAAAAGGCATCTGTCTCTGAAGATTTCGGGCGACCCGTGGGGTCACGACGCCGCGTGACATCACATGACCCCCGCGGCGTCATTTGACGATGGAGACAAGGTAAGAGGGGGGGGGGGGCGCGAGCAGGGTGGGGGGCGCAGGGAAAAGCGTTTGTGCACCCTTGCTGTAGTAGATTCATGTCACAAATGAAACATTGTGAACTGGCAGCATTCTGGGACAAATGTACAAAATGTTACCAACCAACCAACAAAATAAATAAACTCATATTTTTTTCATACTTAAGAAGAGCTTTTATGATCATTTAGATGAAATAGTGATGCTGTCAAGCGTCTCCAAATGTTGTCTTATTTTTCTGACAGCCAGCCCACATCCTCTAGATCAGATCAAATTAGGCAGTAATAATTTGCGCAGAAAGGAAATATCCGTCCAGAGGTAAAATCAAAGACTGCGCTTTGGTGGCGAATGCTGGAAAGTGAGAAGTGGCAAAAAAATTGTTATGATGGCCCCTTCGCTATGCTGTGAATCTGCCTTCCCTGTGCTGGAGAGGTGTTCGGCTCCAGTAACGTGAACGGGGCTAAAGATCTTCTCCAGTAACGGGAAGACCGCTTCACCGCATCTTGAATGAACAGAGGGACATGGTGGAATTTGCCAAATGAGCCCCTTCCTCTGGCCCACCCTGAACAAGCCGCCAGCAACCCTCACCAGGTCACCAACAACACGCGCCCCCCATCCCTGGTCCGCAGTCTGCCACACTCCCCACCCACCAACAACCCGGGGGGGGGGGCCAGGTCAAGACTTTAGTCCTGGGCACCAGGAATGCTGTTGGGAGTCCTGCATCCCATTCTAATATTGTTCTTCTCCCCTAACTCCTCTTATAGGCACTCCCCAAAGCGCTCAGGGTGGAAAAAATACATCAATGGCGTAAAGCAGAGTTAAAACGACGCAATGTGCACCTGTTTTTGGAGCTCCAGTTGCCTCCAATGTCTTTTGAGCAGAACCTCATAACATAGAGCCTGGTTACAGATTTCCCTTGCAATGTATCAACTGAGAATCTGCCAAGTACCCGGCAAGTTAAAGGGTCTCCTATTGCTTCCGAAGGAACTGCGATTATGATTCAATCAAAGTTTCACTGGCGTTCTAACTAGGTCCCTCCGATCCCACTGGGTTGAGTCCTTGGATCATGACATTAATGGGGCATGAAGAGATGGTTTGTTAGTATGAATGGATTACATTTAACAACCAGATCTAAACAATTCCACTTCCTATCTAAACAGCTTGTGTTTCAGCATGGGCAAAACCAAAATGGTGCTCATGGAGTGGAAACGATGAGTGATGTTAGTTGCGGGTGAAGGGTACGTATGTATATCTGTATTTATATAGCGCCATCAATGTACATGGCGCTTCACCGCCATAAAACACGTGACATAATAATATAAAATAACAAATAACACATACTGGGAATACGCGCTTCGGCCATGCAAGTAACACTACGAAAAGGAGTTTCTTCCCTCGAAGAGTTCACAATATACGCCTTCCGGAACCTTCTTGTTTCGGGTCTCCTGGAAACGTGCGCTTCAGAGCAGCGTGTTCCCGGGCCCGTTTCTCAGCGGAGGGGTTAAAACAAGGAGACTGGAGTTTTGGAGAGGACCACAGCACACCCCACCCGCCATGCAGGGCTTAAATTGACAGTACTTCCCACATTTCTCTCCCTCTCCTTTCCGAATTCATCAGGCGGTCACGTTGCTCAGGCAACAACGGGGCTGCTCCCAGGTGATGGTAAACAGCAGTAAGTGCTCTAAACCGAAGATCCTTCCATTTCACACCTCGGTAATGAAAGTTCAGCTTCTCATCCTGGTGGCATATTAAATAACGCGGAGACAGGATGGAAAGGGCACGTTCCATGTGAGCGTTACTAGCAGGCGCTTATTCCTATTTAATGGTTAAAAAAAAACATACAAATGTGAATGGCTTTGTAGCGGTGCCTCTCAGACTGATCAATATGCTGCGAAGCGTCTTCCCCCCCTCCCCCGTGTTGGAGAAGGCTTTAGTCCTGTTCGTTGGAATAGAGCCCAACCCGTGCAAGGGGAACACGGCATCACAGGAATGGCTAATGCATAAAACAAAAAACGAGTGCCCTTATTACAATTTAATTGGCACTGAGGGCAGCATTTTGAACATGTCCCTCTCAGCGCCAGTTTATGCTGATTGGCAACTAACGTGGTCATTCCCTCTATGCTGAAGTGGCCGTTCAGTGCGCATTATTGTCTGAAAACGACTCGAACGGCTGTTATGGCATAAACATTAAAGTCCTAAGTCTAGGACAAGGGTGCGCAAAGTTTTGACCCTGCGCCCCCTCCCCACTTGCTCACCTCCCGGCTCACGTCCCCTCTCCTGCACGGCTCCGGCGTCAAATGACGTTGTAGGGTCTTTTGACGCCGGTTACCATGGAGGCGCATCACCGAAGATCAGATAGGAGAAGCTGCAAAGGCCTCGCGCGGTCCCCCCCCCCCCCTTGGGGGAGAGCGCGGGACTTCTGTAGCCGCCGAGACCCCACTGGACATTCTCCCGCCCACCTCCCACTTTGCGCAGCCCTGGTCTAGGACATTTTTTCGCTGCTTTTTGCCGTGACCAAATCGCAGCCGGTGTTTAGCCGCAACATACTCTCCCCTTGGCCGTTTTGCCTCCAAGGTAAGCCCCTAAACTTACCCTAAAAACGCTAATTTTAACCCCTAATACCAACGCTACCCCCTACCCTAAAAACCTTAACCCCTAACCCTAAAACCCATTACTCTAACCCCTTACTCTAAAAACCCCATCCTTAAACCCCTACCCTAACCGCTATAACCACTTCAGTTATCGTACCTTATGTACATGGTGCAGAGGGAAAAGGGACGTTGCAGCCGTGGGTAGGAGCTCCCCCCAACCCCCGGTCAGCTGCGCAGTGCCGGCACAGGGGAACGCTATCCGGCTCCTCTTCTTTCATGGGGAACCGGTGATTTGCACAGGAGAGGAACAGGACAGCACAGCACAGCGTGTTATCATTACACTGTCATTAAGCAGCTGAGAGAGCGGGGAGCAGCTACCATCTACGCAGGAGCGGAACAAGGCCCCGGCGAGAGGGGGCCCTTTAGAAAAGCTAAAATTAGTGCCAGCATTGAGTTCCAGCGCGTGGTTGATGGGACCCTATAGGTGCAGCTATAGTGGTTCCGCCACATGCCCTCTCCGGCTGCTGGGGCGTGCAGTGGTTGGGGGATGCATGCAAAAGCCCAAACCCCCATCTGTTTTCTACCATTGTCCTAAGTCACGGGTGGCCAACTCCAGTCCTCAAGGGCCACAAACAGCCCAGGTTTTCAGGATATCCCGGCTTCAGCACAGGTGGCTCAATCAGATCCCGGCTTCAGCACAGGTGGCTCAATCAGTGGCTCAGTCTTTGACTGAGCCACTGATTGAGCCACCTGTGCTGAAGCCAAGTTATCCTGAAAACCTGACCTGTTGGTGGCCCTTGAGGACTGGAGTTGCCCCCCTGCCCTGAGCAGTTAATACAGCACAAACACCGTTGAGTTGCTGCTCTTCTTGCCTGCAGGAATGCACCAGTTAAACCTCCCCGTCCTTCCCCCAGCGTGACTATCATTCATCAGCTGATATTGCTTTTCGGAAGCTCACACCCCTAACCTTTTATTCCAGGCGCATCTACATTCTGCTCAATCGGCTGCAGCATTAGCATCCGCACATTAGAACAAAACGCGATGACGCGCAATTATGCAGGTTTACAGTGAACAGCATCATTATTTAAAGCGCAGTGATGAAGTGATGCGCGGTGCAGGGCTAGAGACCATCAGATATGACACTGCAGATACATTTATCTCCAGCCTACGCAGCACTGTACATAGCAAAGTAACCCAGTTACTTAAAGGAACAATCCAAGCAGGGAAGGGGGGGGGGGGGGGTCTCCGGAGCTGAACCACGTTGATTTCAGCTCTGGAGACACCCTGCTTTCTGAGATAATTACCTCCGTGGATGCTGCAGGTATGGGACCCCTGGTTCGGTTCACAATTTGGCGAGTTTAAAAAGGTCCTGCGTCCTGTGGGCCAATAGGAAGACACGGCGTCATCCCTTGTGTCTTCCCGTTGGCCCAGGTGATGCGGGTGCTTTAAACTGCACAGATACCGGCACCACCTGAGGCTGCGGTCTCACTAACTACTACAGCGCACACCTCGGCGTGCGCTGTACGATCAAGCCCCGCCCCCCCAGTTACTCCGGTCCCAGTTCCAACCTTGTCGCGCACCTTTCCTCAGCGGTGCGCGACAGGTTTTCAGGCAGGCAGGGGAATTTGAGTTTGGCATTCGCGACGGAGGCGTGGCCACGCCCCCGCTGGCGGTTCAGCCAATGAGGGCGAACCAGCCGCGGGACGTCATGTCCACACCCCCTCCCGTCGCAAACCTTCCCTCTCCCCTCAGACCACAGATCGCGGTGCAGCGCTGCAAACGCGCCGCCCCTCCCCCCCCCCCGCCAGGCGCGCGTGCCACAGTGCTGACTGGGGACTCAGCAAGTGTCTCGGGAAGCAGGGGGTCCCCGGAGCTGAAATCAATGCGGTTCAGCTCCGGAGACCCTCTGCTTCAATCCTATATATATGTTACATGGAGTTCCTCTTTAAAGCAGGAATTCTCCCCTTTAGACTGCACTGGGCTGTAGGGAGACCTCCATTTTTACCTCCTAGATGCTTATCTCCTGAACGAAGCGTCAGATTTAGTTGATAAAACAAAAAAAACACCATTGGAAAGGGAAAGAACAGAGCTTTTAAAGTAAAAAAAAATAAAGGGGGTACTTGAGTATTAGGTGACCCCTTATAATAGGAGTACGTAAACTCTTCTCCCTGCGTCCCCCCTGCCTGCTCTCACCCCCCCCTACTCGACGTCAAATGATGCCGGGGGGTCATGTGACGTCACGCTGCCATGGCAATGCAAGGTCACGTGACCCCGCATGCCGGGTTGCTATGGTGACGTGTCGCTGGAAAGTTAAGGTAAGTAAAGTTACAGAGACCTTGCGCAATGCCCGGTATTTATTTAAAATGCCTTCCGGGGAAGTGCAGGGGCCTCGGTAACCGCCGCCCCCCCACGAAAATCTCGCACCCTGCAGGTTTGCGCACCCCTGCCTTATGGGACAAGCTTTCGAGCGTTCTCCTCTCTTCCTCAGGTCGGCAATACTCGAAAAGCTTGTCTCATAATATCTATTGTTAGGCCAAATAAAAAAAAGATACTCATCTAATACTCAAGTACTCATTTACTCTGCACTATTGTAACTGGACAAACACGACTATTTATACTTCATTCATAAAAAACATGCTGCATTGCATGAGGGTGCTGAGTACATCGTAACACTTCCAGCTCCGCAAAATACTTTCAGGGAACATCATTTTCAATGATACATCTCACGATATTAAACATGGTATCATGACATCTCACGATATTAAACATGACATCATGACATCTCATGATATTAAACTCTGCCGCCGGTTTACTAACCAACATGAAGAATGACATTCATTCTAGCTCTGGCCTTCTGCGGTTTATTGGCTACAAAGGATCACCGAATGTTCAGGGGACTTTAGTGCACACAGATTGGATGTGGCCGCTCACAGCCGAGTGAGAAGGTAATTTAATCACCCAGCTGCAAACGTGGCCTCGGGGGCATTTTAATCAAGACGCGCCGTAAAGATCATACATTTCAATAAATCCGGGGACCTTCAAGGCTGGGTCGATTCCTCGCGGCCTGTCAAGCGTTCAGGTAACTGCATTTACCCTTTACAATTCCAGGCTGTGAAACGGGCCTACCAGGCCAGTCTCCGGTTTCACCTCCCGCCATTTTGTTGTCGACCTCACCACAAGTTAAATATTTATTTTAGTGCATTTCATTTCACCCCCCCCCCCCCCCCCCCTTGGGTGACCCCTTTACGTAGCGACCACGTTCTGGGACCCCCCCAGCGGCACCACAGCAATGTAGCAGCTGGACGTGTGCTGTTTCCGCTATGGGTCTCAAAGGGTTAATAGGCAGACACGACGGGCAGGTGGGCTGTGCCCCGCAAGGTGACTCTCCTTGACCCGCCATTGCAGGTGACCGGCTGCTGTTACCTGGAATGTGGTTCTAAATAAAGTGTGGGAGGTGATACAGTGGAAGACTTTCTACTTTTTTTTAGATGTTATCTCCCCGATCTTCGGGGGCATCGCTAACAATTCCCGATGGTCCCTTCCGGTCTAGGACATTTGGTCATCTCTGTCGGCGTTTAGCCACCACTCACCTCGGCGCCTGGACATCTCTCCACCGGCCACTTTGCTGCCTCTAACTTTACCCCTTACACTAAAAAACCCTCATCTTAACCCCCCAATACTTACCCCTTACCCTAAGGCCCTGATCCTAAACCCCTTAACCTTTTACCCTAATCCCATACCCTTTACCCTAATCCCCTGCCCTAAAAACCTAACCCTTAACCTAAAACCCCTATCCTTAACGCCGTAGCCCAACCGCTAAATAAACTTGCCTTATTGGCAGAACGGCGGCGGCGGAGACTTGGTTGTGGCGTCACGGCCGCGACCAAATGTCCCGTTCCGGTCTCTTCTGGGTGCAGATGGAAATGATATTAAAAATAAAAAATAGGTTCCAACGATGACAGAGGAAAGTGGAAGCCACAACAAGGAAGAGAACAGAAGTTGCGTTAAGAAACAGAATATTTTCTGTCTTAAACGCGACATATTTATTAAGTGTGTTTTTTTGTGTAGATTTTGGCGCTGGAATTCTGCGTTAGGAAAAAGATTTACACCGGCTTGAAGGTGACGGAGAAAAGCAACGCAGAAAAACCTTCAAGTAACGCAAGCCGCGCATTTCTTAATACGCCGACACGCGCACATATGCAAATGTAACTTGGCCCTGACTCCTCACACTTGCTGCAGGCGGTTCTGAGAGCCTCATTGGATTGTTCTGGTGGTGGGGTGCACGGTAAGAGAAGGAGGAGCGGCCGGATACTTTGCTGAACCTTGGACAGTCTTTTGGAGTCAGATCTCAGAGGATACAGTAAGTGCTGCATGTGGTAGGGGTGAGGAGCTTGTTCAGATAGACGGGTAGCTTACCCAGAAAGTATTTGCAGGCAAGACAGGAAAGGTGAACTTTGCGTCTGGACTCAAGGCACAGTCAATCCAGTTCTTGGAGCATTTCGCAGTGGTGTGTTTTGTACTTACACTGGAGGACAATGCGGCATGTTGAGTTGTAAACGTTGCCTTTGATACATAGAAATTCTAGCGAGCATGCAAGATTGTAATGCAGCATTTTGTCTTACACTGCCCGCACCAAGCCCCAACGCAAAGCCGACCCTCCGACGCTGAATTGGGTTGATATATTTTGGGTGCGAGTTGCGTTTGGAGCTGCACCGCGTGTACAGAGCAAACTCCCTTTCCCACACACCCCGGCGCCCCTTCCATGTGCGTGCGGGCAGAACAATGCCGTGACTGCTGTCTCTCGTTATCACGGCTGCTGCTCTTAATTGTGTTTCCACCCCTTCTTTAATATTTCCACGCAACCCATCAGCAAACAGGATTAGCTCTGCAGATGCTGCGCTGCTTAACAAGACATGGACATGTTCTCAGCAGTACGGGGGGTTCCGCGTCACAGCAGATGCTGGATTACAATATATTGTTTTCTCTTTGTATCACCTGGATCAGTCCTACAATCCCTTGTTTTTACCCCCCCACTTAGATTGCAAGCTCTTCAGGGCAGGGACTCCTCTTCCTAATGTTACTTAAAGCGCTTATTCCCATTATGTGTTACGTTATGATGTCCCGTGTGTTACTGCTCTGAAGCGCTATGTACATGGATGGTGCTATACAAATAAAGATATACATACATTAACTCCAGGAATTCATAGTCATACAATTTACTCTCATTTCTAATCCCACTTTTCAAACTACAGCTCAACCCCGTTATAACGCGATCCGCTACAACGCGAATCCGCTTATAACACGACGCAAGCGCGGCTCCCAATTTTCGTATTTATGAATACTTTACAACACGATTATTGGTATCGTAAATACTTTATTGTACAATGCATACAATTGTACATTATTTCTAACGCGATCCGCTTATAGCGCGATGTGATTCTTTGGACCCCAAGCACAGCGTTATAAGGGGGTTGAGCTGTATACTGTACTGTAGATCAACCAATGGGAGTCAGGTCTGAGCTTGGGGAATATTGTCCAAAAATCTAAAATCCTGTACCAGCATAAAATCCTGTTGAGTACCAACATACTAATCAGTAAATGCACCACGCTTACCTAGCTAAAAAGGTGTCCGTCTAATCCAGGGCTGGCCAACTCCTGTCCTCATGGGCCACCGCTAGGTCGGGCTTTCGGGATATCCCAGCTTCAGCACAGGGGGCTCAATCAGTGGCTCAGTCAAAGACTGAGCCACTGATTAAGCCACCTGTGCTGAAGCAGGGATATCCTTAAAAGCTGGGCTGCTGGTGTCCCATGAGGACTGGAGTTGGCCACCCCTGGTCTAACCTGAAATGCACCTTCAATCCGTTTCCTAGGTGTCTGACTCAACTCCCGCCCCCCCCCCACGAATCGTTTATAAGTATACTTCAATAAATCATTTTGTCGTGGCTGTGTTTCCATGTCCTCATCTTGCCAACGATTCACACTACCCTTGCTTGGTCAGCGAAGACCTCCCCAACCTAAATGCTAACACTTCTTGTCCAGCAGAAGAGCCAGCACGTGGCTGCACATGGCTGCTTTTATTATGTTGGCGTGAGTGGAAACGCGTTCCCTGCAAGCGGGTGAAACGCGTGGGCAGCGTCCTGCAGAAGTTGAAGCCGCTACGAGCTATTCCACAATCCCGTGTTGCTGACTTCGAGACAACTCATTGATAAAATGGGCATAATTGCGCTCCTGGGGTCCGTAGCCAGAACAGCAACTGTGCTACGGCGGTATGGAAAACATTCAGGCACTTTATACAGCCATTCATCTTTATAGGGCTTGGAGTTGTAGAAGAGGTGATGGTCCTGGAATCGGCTTGATTCCCGTGCAGATAATAACATTAGGACCCGCAGCATTACCAACTGGAGCCAAAAGACGGGCGCATAAAGACCTATAAGATTACGAAAGTTCAGTAAACTCTACGTCAGGGGTGGCCAACTCCAGTCCTCAAGGGCCACCAAGTGGTCAGGTTTTGAATATCCCTGCTTCAGCACAGGTGGTGGTCATTGACTGAGCCTTGTGCGATATCCTTAAATCTGGATGGCGGCCCTTGAGGACTGGAGTTGGCCACCGCTGCTCTATGACATCTACGGCCCCTTACAAGCTCACTTCCTGCTACTGATCTGTGTACTACGACACTGCAAACCATTATTAACGTATACAATTTGCAAGAATGATGATCTTTTTTGGGTGCAGCTGAGAAAGGGTTAAAGATAGCAGCCCTGCAGCTGTTGCAGAAGACTCCAGGCCAGGCAAACTGTGTTATAGGATGCTCGCATTACACCCCCTTGGGTTAACATTTGTGATTTTTTTGCACCCACAGAGGATAAATCACCGGATGGCATGTAGTGAACCCAAGACATAGATCTGTGCCAGCGGCACGGTAGCATTCCCAGATCAAGGCAATACATACTGAGAAAATATAGTGCAATCCGGCAGGAGCTGGGATTGGACTTGATCCGTAATAACATGTTGAAGGCAATGGATTACACTGAATATTACTAAGATTCTATGAGCCTTGTCCTCCTCAAGACAAAATGTATACCTTGTTATAAATAGATTGGGAATGCTAAGAATACATTCCGTGTCGGTCTATTGATTATCTTTGGAGTTCTGTAACATTATTGTAATCTATGGGTTTTATACGTTGTGCTTCTTCTCCCCATCAGCATGTCGATTTATTTTTTAATTAATTTTTTTTTTACTTGCCTAAGCCAGAGGGGTCCTTGGAAGCGGAGTCATGGTCTTCCAACTTCATAGGGACCCCACTGGTTCTCGGACGATGAGTATTCTTGCCCAGTGGACACAGAATGGCCGTGTGGTCAGGCCCGCTCCAATAGCCAATAGAAACAAAGCCAACTCTAGTCCTTAAGGGCCACCAACAGGTCAGGTTTTCAGGATATCCCTGCTTCAGCACAGGTGGCTCAATCAGTGGCTCAGTCTTCGACTGCGCCACTGATTGAGCCACCCTGCTTCACCTGCGGAAGCAGGGATATTCTGAAACCCTGACCTGTTGGTGGCTCTTGAGGGCTGGAGTTGGCCACCCCTGGTTTAAGGCTCAAGGTTTGAAGTGATAAAGATGCTAAAAATGACCACTAGTCCAGGTAATATATCACCTGAATCAACCATTTGCTCTTGATTTGTTTGTATGCGGAGTTACCAGAAGAAGCAGTGCCACACACTGCAGGGTAACCGTCTTTCTAAAAGTGGAATCTTGCACTCATAATATTAAATCATATTTCTTTTCTCATGTAGCACTGCCGATGTATTCAGTGCTGTACGACAAATTGTGCCAACCAACCACGAGGAAATGTTCCTGAACAAAATCATTTGAATGTACCGTGTCCCGTTAGAAATCACCGAACAATCTTTCACATGTGTATAGGAAGCATTAGGGTGCACGGGGACAATCTGTACAATACAAACAACAAGCTTTTGAACACGCAGAACAACTATTTGGAATCGGCAGAACAGCCTTCTGAGGGGGGGTCATTCTACAGACTTCTTTTCGGCCTTGGGGCAAGCCGTGGGACCTCAACTGCCCCCGGTGCCAGAGGGGTCCGAAACGGAAGCAGCACCAGCCCTCTCTCAAGGAGCAGCGGCTTCCAGCTTTTTCAGCCATGGTTCCGGAGAGCACGAGCTCTGCTGCATCTGCATATCTGCCAAAGCTCTGTGTTGGGCCCAAAATCCACATACTTCAAAATCGAGATTATTGGCAGAAAACGACCGCTTCAGCAGAGAGCAGATAAAGAAAGAGCCCATCAATGTTCACGCCAGCGCTGAAGCAGCCACTGATCTTTCGCTAGATTATGCCTTTATCACACGAGACGACGCTTCTTTCCGGCAGGAAGCAGTGAGAAAAATTCAGCGACTCGCTTGTAATTTGCATAGTAATCTGATTCAGGTTTGGTACAAAATCACATTTTCATTAGCCCAGGTACAGAGGTCTTTAATTAATCCCTTTGCTTCCAAGATGTACGACTGCACACACATTGAGAAACTCCAAATGAATGTTATCACTTTTATGCACAGCCCGTCTGGTGTCGTCGAGAGAAGGAAAAGCCTGGTTGTTTGAAGTGCCATTGTGTCTATACGAGATAGATTTAAAAATAACCATACTTTAAGTGCTGGGATGTATGTATGTATGTATATCTTTATTTATATAGTGCTCACAGAGTACTGAGAACTTTACATAAGAGATTTAAAAACAGCACAGGGAATTATTATTCAAGCGCAACAAAGTCAGACAATAAGAAAGGAAATTCCTGCCCCGCAGAGCTTACAATCTAAGTGGCATGTTGGGAGAGTTACAGAGACAGCAGCTGAGGGAATAAGTGCAGTAGATGGCAGTGCTTGGCCTCAATGGTTGGTAGGAGTGACTGTGGGTGTGGGACAGTAGCCATGAGTCCGGGCTATTGAAATGCTTCATTTAGAGTTTTAAGGTCAGTCTTAAAGGTGGGGGGGAGAAGGTGCTTGGCGTACACCGAGTGTGAGGGTAAGGGGTTTAAGGCGAGAGAGCAGTAGAGGTGAAAGGGGTGGAGAGGAGACAGTTATGGGCAGAGCGCAGGAGACTAGCAGGGGCATAACGAGAGATCAACGCTGATATGTCCAGTAGGAATGAGCAGATGAGCGGAGAGCACTGAAGGTAAGAGGGAGAAGTTTGTGAGTGATCGGAAACTTGATTTGAAGCCAGGAGAGGGATTAAGGAGGAGATGAGCAGAGGCTGTTTGGCAGAAAGTGAAATTATTCTAGCAGCAGAATTTTGGATAGATTGTATTCTTTATACAAAATGATGCTACGTTTTTAAATTAAGAAGTCTTAAAAAATGCAAAACATGGCCATCATATTCCTGCCAGTCCAACCCCGTTGGCTTGCTTACAGTATAACTGATTTGGGATAAGTGTCCCTGTAGTAGCCAGAGGCTAGGGATAGAGAAATGTGACTGCTAACATCTTCTTGGAAGCCCACCCCAAAAAACAAGGCTCATTTTGTTTTTAGGAAATAACGAGAAGAAAGATAGTGCGCTTGAAGGTTAGAAAATTGAATTAACATGTGATTATAATATCAAACCATATTGTGTACAGTGAATAAAGCTTCAAAAGAGGAAAGAAAGAAGAAAAAAAACGCCACTATGTACAGTATGCACAAAATGGCATATTTTCTTTCATGCAAAAGTGTGAGTTGTGTATTTCCAATTCCTCTTGTGAGCATCATGTTTAAAATTTCTGTTCCAACCTCCACTTCAAGAAACGTGCAAAAGAAAAGCGTGAAAAAAAGGTAGTAAGTAGCATCTAATACTACAAAACTGATTTATTTTCAAACAAAAATACATGTAGGATCTAGCTTGGATTGCTCCTTTTTAAACACGCACAGCCACTTTCCCCTAAGAAGGGGTTATTGAGAGCATCCTGACCCACACATGAAAACTAATTTCAGGAAGATCTGGAAGGAAAATGCTCGTCTTTTCGAGTGACTGGTATTGGAAAGATGGAAAGAAAGTAAAAAAAAAAAACAACTAATCACACAGTTCTCAGTGAAATTTGAGGCTACCTCAAAAAGAGAGAGAGAGTTGGTCAGGGTGGTTTCAATTATTTCCCAAATGTCATCCCTTTCTCCTGCCATGTGTTATTTCCCTTGTATCTCTCTTCTGCCTTATCGTTGTATGCCTAACCTTTTCCCACCGCCTCTCTCTCTCTCTGGCTTTCCCCAAACAAATCCGTGCCTGCAGTGACATAATTGACAGTTAGCGCTCGTACCCTGCAGGGCGGCGTTCGTGTTGGAAGAGATGTCAGCTTCTTTGCTGATGGCCTGATTTCTCGTTTTTAGCGCTCGGCTGACTTGACGTGAGCCGGGAAAGTCAGGCGGCGCTCAACGTGACTGCTCGATGGAGCCAGACTCAACAAGAGGGAAATAACGTCCACAGGTTCGGCACCCAAATGCCATAATGGGGCAATGGGTCCAATTGTAATTGATTGCCCCGTTATTTACAAGGGGCCGGCGCACCGAGCTCACAAAAACATTTTGTAAACCACGAAGTTGGCTTCTTTAACCCCAGTTAGTGCCGAAAGTGTCTCGCCACCTCCGTGGTCAATGACAGCCCCACCACTAGCGTTCATGTGACCACTCTCCTGAGCTCTCATGCGATTTGCTTTCTGCCTCCAGTGTGGTCCATAGAACAGGTAGGGAAAAAAATGAAAACAGCAGCGCATGGCCAAGGGAGCCAGGAGAGGAAAAATAAAAAAGTTTTAGTTAAGCAGAAACATAACCCACAGGAGGTGTGGGAAGCCTCCTACGCGTTTCACATCTTCACAGTACTTTATCAAGTTACTGTAACTTCTTATATTTTTTACCTCCACTGAGGGTGCATCAGGGTGGGTTGCCATCTCTGGTTGTGTCCTTCAGGAAGGTTTTGATATTTTTCCACATGAGACATCTCACCTTTATCGTCTTTATTAGATTACCCGCTCCGTGCATGAGCTCTTCTTGTTCTGTCTATTTTATATATTGGATATTTTGTGAATTATCTTATTCCGGAAATATTAGAGCGGCCGATATCTACACTCTTGAACTCGTCAATAGAACAGAAGGGGAGGGATCCCCTCTTCCCTTTAGTTCACGGTCAGCGCTCCAGATTCGGGACATCCCCCTAGAAAACTAGCAAAACCACAAGACGTGCAGCATCATAGGGGTCATCCGTGTCCCTCTTCCCCCTACCCCTGTATGTTTATAATGCACTAATGTTGATAATAGGGTTTTCCTCCCTTTTAAGACTGCAAGCAAACTAATGGCAAATGTTTTGTGTGTCTATATATCTGTGTGTGTATGTGTGTATATATAAACAGCTCAACCCCGTTATAGCGCGATCCGCTATAACGCAGATACGCTTATAACGCGGTGTGAGCGTGGACCCCGAATATTTAAAAAAATAAAATAAAATTGCCAAACGTTACACACACATGCACATACACACACACACATATACACACACACCCCCCTACCTCTGGTGGTGCTGGGGATCGTGGTGGGGCTGCTGGGGGAACGTGCTGGGGCTGTCGGCTCCTCACTCTTGCCTCCTCCCTCTACCCAATATGCCTGGGGAATCGTGGTGAGGCTGGTGGGGGAAATGCTGGGGCTGGTGGGGGAAGTGCTGGGGCATTGTGGTGGGGCTGCTGGGTAATCATGGTGGGGCTGCTGGGTAATCATGGTGGGGCTGCTGGGTAATCATGGTGGGGCTGCTGGGGGAACGTGCTGGGGCTGCCGGCGCCTCACGCCTGCCTCCTTTGCATTATAAGCCTTGCAACCACGTCAAAGGTAAACCCTTTATTGTATTTAACCCTACATTTTCTGTGCCTCGCCTAGTCTGCATCAACTTCCAATGTAAGTATTTCCGGAAGCAGGGGATCCCCAGAGCTGAAACTACGGCAGTTCGGCTACGAAGACCACCCCTCCCCTCCTTCCCACCTACGTAAAAAAAAATGTTTTTTTAAATGAGCCGGTGGAACTGCTTCTTTACAGATATATAACATTACAGGTAGGAAAATCTGTTGAATATAGTGGCTTCTCTTACAGGCAATGCTGCCCAGTGAATGGCTACTGATTGCACAAGCCTTTATCACCAAGCTCTTTGTTCTGCCGTCTGACTGACGCAGTGTAAAACGATAAGTGATGAGCTGACAAACCCGGATTGTTCATTGACTGCCTCCATCATAATGAAGACACCCGATGCATGATATTGCAGAAGTGCGTTTCGGATCCTAATTAGTACTGGGGACACAGCCCGTTAATCGCAGCAAAGCTCTATGCCTCAATCGCCGGTTTAAGTTTAACCCTTTTGCTCCCGGAAGAGTCGGCAAAACCATGGTTTAAGCATCACCAATGGCATTTTTAGCTCACGGAAATCTCACACGCAATCGCGCATTTCTGCGCCGATGCACTAACCTTATTTTTTTCAATGTGCGCTTTAAGAGTCAAAAATCGTTTTAAGCAAATAGTTTGGTGCACTGATATTAATGGCATGTACTGTAATAAAAACATCTTCTTCCAAGTTAAACCTGGCGCGGGCTCCAAAAATAGCATTAGCGCATAATTACGTTGCTTTGTATGTATTTAATGTAGCGCGAATGTTTGTTTACATAGGTTGACAAAATGTATTATTTTCACAATATGGCTATTATAAGTAATATGACAATATGACACTAATAATTTAGATTTACTAACACTAATGATAAATTTAAAAAAAAAAACCCACGTCATTCTGTTTTAATTTAAAGCAGTAATCCCACTTAGGCCTGACCAGCCGATGCGGGAATTTCGGCCCGCCGGACACTCGAGCCCAAGTTCCGTATCCGGCCTCCGAGTCCTTTGTGTGTCGCGGGACCCCAGCTCTCCCCAGCTGCGAGGTCCGCTCTTGCCAACCCCCATTCTCCCCCCCCCCTCCAGATGCGTGCTCCAGTTGGGCAGAACTTCTACATCTGGCCGCGGGGTCCCAGCTCCTCTCTGCCGCGGGAACGTTCATGACCAGAGGCCTCCCCCCAAGGTATAATTCTTGGGGGGGGAGAGAGATGTGAAAGGGAGAGATACAGTACATAGAAGCATACTATATTTCTGCGGTGTATGTTATTATTTTAGCAGGCGGCATCGCTGGTGTACGATTTACACATCTGTCGGATGCTATCTGATCTCATTTACAGAGGAGGTGCGAACGAATATAGGATCGAAAGAGCGGGTTTCTCCCCCTGTAACCTTTCATTACAGGTACTGCACGCTGTAGTTAGGACTGAATATACCCGCAGAGACAGTAACTAACACCAACGCTTAGGACAGGGGTTCTCCATTCCAGTCTGCAAGATCCCCGAACACGGATTGATCCCCCTGCGCTGAAGCTGGGATATTCTCGAAACCTGACCTGTTGGGGGGAATTTAAGGACTGGAGTTGCCCACCCCTTGCTTATGAGACAGCTGAATAAACTTCCCATTCAGCTTCCACTGGTAGTTCAATTAAGGCCTCAGCCATGGTAAGCGCTTACTCGCTGAAGCGTGCCGATGCTCGCTCATGCTTGGCACTGAGCCCCTACAGCCGCAATTAGAGCGGCTTTAGTAGGGGCTCGCCTACGCCTCCGCAAGCGCGCGGAAGCGTAGGTTTTAGGTAATTTTTATATTCACGCGCTTGCCGGAGCGCAGGGCCGGTCATGCGAGCGGTTCGCCCAATGAGGGCGAACCAGCTCCGTGACGTCACTGGCCCGCCCCCGGCCCGCCCCCTGACGGCGCTCAGGGAAAGCAACCGCAAGGCCAGGGAAAAAACCCGCTTTCCCTGAGCCTCAGCGCGCCAGCAGGTAACATGGCCGAGGCCTCAGAATGGAGGCTGAAGGCAAACCGTTCACAGGCAGAGATACTCCGTCCTTGGTTCTTGCACAAACAACTAGATCTGTCAATGAACAGGAAACGCAGGAACGCTGCTGAATTAACCCCTCACGTGGTGTTTTGCTTTTCTTCACAGTGAGTCTGGCCACCTCTGTGGCCCATGTGTAGAGATACTCCGCGTCGTTATGCAGAGCAGCATGTTCATTCTCACGGCTGCATTCTTACCCCCTGCAGGTGAGCTGCTGCTTGCACAAGTGGCAAAGTCGACTCTCACGGTTCCTGCTTTGACGGCTGCTGCTTGCTCCCGACATCATGCCGCTGTCAGCTTCCATCCCCCGGGGGGGCAAGCTGGCACCCATGTGACTGCTAAAACTAATCTTTACACGCGCCGACAAATAAAAAAAAGACGGAGAGGCTGCCAGCGCGGAGAGAATCACTGCCTTCTAGTAAATCACGTTATGTAGTTATTTACTCCGAGTAATGCCGCAGTTAATAAAAGAACCACAGCTGAGCAAAACCGCTGCTCACAAATCCTTCCGTTCCAGCCACCCTTCCTGCACAGCGTCTAGGCTTAAATAAAGAAAAAAAAACAACGACACTGATCCCAAAACCCTAAGGGCCTCCGCGAAACGGCCATAATAAATTCAACAGATTAAAAATTTCATACCCGGGGGATGCATTTATTTTACTGCTGTCAAACCTTGTAGCCTTGATGTGCTTCTCAAATACGCCCCGGGTCTCTTTACTGAGGCCTCTGCTATTGTGTTACTGGGGTTTGTGTTGCATTCTGAAGCAGCCCCCTCCCGGAAAATAAACATGCTGTTCTGCACAGTAAATCTGCAACTGCACTTACTTGTACAGTAAATATGCCGGCATGTTTTCAGCTCAGTTTTATTATGAGAGATATACCGATGTAGTAGGTTTTCTTTTACCTACTGGTAATGCAGCATATTGCATGATTAATTAACGCAGAATATCACAGAGTTTCCATAGGATTTAATGGCAGTGATGATGCAGAATATCTGACCATAACACACCAGCGGGAGCAATACGCCGGCTATATCTGTAACGTAACACAATAAGCCAGCTGTGTTGATTTATTTTGGGGTGCCTACCCCAGATGATGCCATCTTAACAGCAGTGCTTTCTGTATTGGCTTCTGAAAGGAGTTAAAGGGCACGAGGGGTTTCAATGGAGATCAGACGCTGGAGAGACCTCAAAGGTCATCTAAGCCGGCCCAGCACGGAAGCCAAAGTAACAATTCCAGGCTATGTACAGTTTAACCTTGAGAGCATCTTTACTTGTGGCAAGAAAGAACAGGCAGACTAGGTAAAATGGTAGTTATCTGCTCTGCTATATAATTATGTCACCAATCTTTACAATCCCCCACCGATGGAGAACCTATGACACATCTACGCAATGTCTTCTATCTCTTCTTAATCTGACTGATACTTCTCAAGCCTAGGACAGGGTTCTCAAACGATGGTCTACATCAGGTTCCCAACTCCAGTCCTCAAGGACCACCAAAAGTACAGGTTTTAAGGTTACCCCTGCTTGAGCACGGATGATAGGGCCACCTGTGCTAATGAGAGGATAGCCTTACAACCTGCAATGTTAGTGGACCTAGAGGACTGGAGTTGGGAACCTCCGATCTCCAGACTATTGATCAACACCAAAGACTAAAGTGTTAGTCTAGAACACTCTTTAATATTCATATCAGCCAGCTCTCTCCTGCAGCCGGCCCATACATCAGTGATAAAGAGTGCTCAGTGAGAGTTTTTTTAGATCTACTTCCACTATTCGTAATACTTATTGTACAGATACATAAATGTAATAATGAACAGAGATTCTGTTCATCATCCACCTAGTTATTAACACTGAAGTATCCTCTAATAGAGAAGAAAGATGTCTAGTCTACACTTCCTTTGCTGCAGTTTAAGTGCCTCATTTTATGTTTCTTCTCCTAAGTGCTTTCGGGGAATAACCTGGTCCCATCATCATAGCACCCACTTTATATACTTGCAGACGTTTCTCACGTCACATTTTCCAGACCTCAAAGTTTCAGCCTGGACGTGCTTCAGTTCGTTTACGCGTGTCTTCAAATGTGATGCCTACAACTCAATGCTCCGTGACACCCGTTCCGTAACATCACAGAATAACACCCCTAGGCAGAAGTGATGATCTATTGCCCTTTAGAACCTACCGCAGAATGAAATGATGTGGCTGCTGTCTTCGTGGACAAATTTTCTGGTAACCGCTTCTTCCATGATCTGCTTCACCTGTTAAAGACAAGATAACAGTGCTCAGATACATGGACATGTGCGGAGCCCCAAATACGTAGGTTCAACCAATCCTGATTACCCGTCCCCTTTGTCAATAGCAAGAAAATAGCTACGGATCTCAAAATGATGTCATAACGAGGCACAGGTAGATATATTGCATAAATCAGGGGTCGCCAACTCCAGTCTTCAAGGGCCATCAGCAGGTTAGGTTTTCAGGATATCCATGTCTTCGACTGAGCCACTGATTGAGCCACCTGTGCCAAGGCAGGGATATCCTTAAAACCTGACCTGTTAGTGGCCCTTGAGGACTGGAGTTGGCCACTCTTGGAATTAATCTTTCCTGCCAATGTGCTAACTATATATTTTCCTTTAGAAGCGGAATGACCAGAGGTGGCGCTTACTCCATCCCCAGTCTGACTTATGGGGTTTTCTGTCTCAGCCCAACCCATATTTCAGGCTCTGGATGGAACTCGCAAAACCAGGTGGCGTGTAAAAAACAAAAAAAGCGAGTTTTTAGAAGCGATTTGCATAACGGAGCTACGAGTATTGCGGTTTTTTTTTGGTGAAAAAAAATGCACGTTTCAGGCTTTTTTGACAAATCGATCGGATTGGCAGAGCCGGAGTGAAACCACTTCTAAAAAGGCCTTTTAGACTCGGATTGGACATGCAAGAAGGGCTTACAAAATAGCATAGCATGTAAATCCGCTTCTACAGGACACTTTAGCGGTCTGTCACCCTTCGGAGTTACGAGAACCGGGCCCTATGTATCACGGGGCCATACAATGCTGCTATTCAAGAGTAAACAAAAATCGCACCTGGTGCACATAAGAAGAGAATCCTATTGATTTGAATGGGCGTTTCCTAGTTATACATGCAGTACGGTGCAGATGTTTTGCACCAGAACTGAAGCACATTTGCCTTGATATGCAGAATATTTCCTAAATAAGACATTGGTTCACTGCAACACCTTTGGTCATGATGAATTTAGGCAAATCCCAAGCAAGGTCTACACCAAGGGCGTCCTTTGCGCCAAATCCTTTTGAGTGTCAGCAAGGAGTTTTCATAGCGCACAGATTTTAACCAAATACATCAAATTCTGAGTCTCTGTCCCGTTCCCTTCCCCTCCCCCTCCCCCTCGCTTTACTTGAGTCAAAAATAAATCTGCTAGGTCTGAGGTGGCATAAACCTCTTTGGCTAACGATTTGCGTGATGGGTTGGAAACCCCTTCTTACACTTGGTGCAAACGTAAGCAGAAAGTGTCTCTTAATAATAATAGCATGTTCTTGTGTAGCGCTGCTAGTTTTATGAAGCGCTTTACAGAGACATTTTACAGGTCCCTGCCCCGTGGAGCTTACAATCTATGTTTTTGGCGCCTGAGGCACAGGGAGATAAAGTAAAGTAACTTGCCCAAGTTCACAAGGAGCCGACACTGGGAATTGAACCAGGCTCCCCTGCTTCAAGCTCTCAGTGCCAGTCAGTGTCGTTACTCACTGAGCCACTCCCTCTCTTTATGTTGACACATTACACCAGGGGTGGGCTAACTGCAGTCCTCAAGGGCCACAAACAGGTCAAGTTTTCAGGATATCTCTGCTTCAGCACAAGTGTCTGTCAGAATGACTGAGTCACTGATTGAGCCACCTGTGCTGAAGCAGGGATATCCTGAAAACCTGACCTGTTGGTGGCCCTTGAGGGCTGGAGTTGGCTACCCCTGCATTACACAGTTTATGTTGCAATGTTGCTGTACATTGGGTTTCAGTTGCATCTGCTTTGGGGCATTGAGTCAGAAAAAGATCACGGTGGAAGGGTTCTGCAGAGGTCACAAGGGAAGAGCACAGTCTAAACACTATGATCTGTAAGAAAGATATTATTTGGCTGTCCAGTGACTTGCTACAGTTTTATTTAATAGGCAGCAACTTTGAAAGCTATACTTTATCTCCTTATTCCTCCAGTTATCAAAATGTAATCGAGTCATAATTATAATGTCAATACCGTTGTTTATAGGGAATTAACCCTGTCTCTATGAGGCTTCACTAGAAAGCCTCAGTGGTCTGAGGAATCCAGCAGGGAGCTGGTTAATTGCAGCTAAAAACAATTAACCAGTCTCCACCTGGTTAATCAGACAAGGGTAAAAACCTCCTGCTGTGAACTAACCTAGAGACTCTTGAGCAGACAGGATGACTGTGTGCTGATTTCAAGACACCAAGGGAACAGACCCCGGGTGCAGCAAACCCAGGAACCTACCAGAGGCTGGCCCCTCAACGAACACCCATCCAGACCCAGAACCAGAGACTGACCTGAAGGGCCCCCTGCTTTGAGGTACCTCTTGAGACTTTGGTAGGCTGGTAAGGGGCTTTTCCTCCCAGCCTTGCAGATAGGGACCGGGGAAGTGAGTTAGCCCTTACACAGGGATAGGCTGTTTATTTTTGTATGTTGAACATTGTTTAAAGGGACAGGCTGAATAAAGCCATGTATTAACTTCCCCAAATCTGTCTCCCTGCGTTTACCTCTGCACACGTATCTTACTACCGTATTATTATCCTGCAGACCCAAGCACCAGGAGTGACCGGTCAAGGTTTTCTGCCCCAGAGATGGCTTCATGGATGTACAGCTGCAAAAGTGCTTCTGGGTCTTGTTTTGATGAACGGGGGCAATATGCAAGCAAATTCACATGACTAATGTGTTCAGTTTGCAAAATGCGTTAAAACCAAACGGCTCGTGTCACTTTGAGAGAGGAGGAAATGGAGAAGCAAGACTATTGTGTTTAATATCTTTCATAAATCCACTCTCAGCATAAGCCGGCGTTGTCAGCAATAACAATAACGTGGGAAAGGTATGAGCTTCCTAAAATAGGTTATGTAATGCTTTCTTGTGAGCAGAGGCTGAGTTATTTTCTTTAATAACCATCACAGCGACGAAACGATGAGACCTGTGATTATGGCATTTGGAGCTCGCTCACATACGAATCCAACCTACCTTGGAAAACTTTATATCAACCAACTATTCTAACAATTGGAAAGGTGACATCCAGGCAGATCTCCATGATCTGGAATAAGGCCCCATTTAGATGATGGCTCCATCATTGGTGGTGAGTGTATCTCAAAGGAAGGCAGTCTCACTTTTTTGCCTCCCACGTAGACTCGCAGAGGTTACTGAAGAACACAACCCCTCACATCAAACTTATTTAACAGCTGCGGGAAATGATTTAGAGCAGTTCCAAATTTCAAAGATATTCGAAGCTTGTTCAGTACCGGGAAAAAAATTATGCCGAAACATCGAATTTGAAGGCAGATAAGAACTACTTAACCCAACTAGTTTGACCATATTCCAAGCTGCTCTGAACCCTCAGACCCTATTAAATCATTGGCTTCCTTTTGTATTTAGAATAGCTTTATGTTTATCTGAAGCATGTTGGATTTTCCTTACTGTACTAGCCCCTACCACCTCTGCAGGGCGGCTGCTCCATGAAACCACCCCCCTTCCCATGAAGAAGTACTTCCTCGCACTTCCCGAGCCTCCCACCCTGCAGCGTCAGAGTATGACCTCTTGTTCTAGCTCTTCTCTTTCTCTGAGATATGCTTCTCTCCTGTACTTCATTAAACCCCTTTGCATATTTGAAGGTTTGTAACATATCCCCCCTCACCCTTCTCTCCTCCAAGCAACAAATATTAATGTCCTTCGGATTTTCTTGATGAGGTTCATGGTGTAGATCAGGGGTGCGCAAGATGTTTTTTGGGGGGGGGGATGTTCACACAGGCCCCGCGGTCGTCCCCAAAGCTTTAAATAAAATGCCAGGGGATAGCGCAAGGCCGCTGTATGTTCCCTTACCTTGACTCAGACAGCTTCGGCCGCGCGTCGCTATGGCAACGCGGCATCAAATTGCACCATGGGGGTCACATGACGTCACATGACCCCGTGACATCATTTGACGCTTGAGACAAAGTAAGGGGGGCGCGGGCAGTGGGGGAGAGCAGGCATGGGGGCGCAGGGCAAAAAGTTTGCGCATAGACAGGGAAAAAAAGATTGCGCTCCCCTGTGGCATTCTAGTGCCATTAAAGTGGGAGAAGGAATGACTCATCTGGGCAGGACTCGTACCTGTAAAAATAATATGTGCCATACATGTCTTATCCATCCTATCACCTCAGAGTCCCATCCCACGCTTTGCAACTTGCCTCTCAGTCTTCTATGTGGGGCAGTGACAAATCTAGATAAGATACTCAAACCTGATCTATTACCCCAGTCAACCAGGCACAAAATCAATTAGGCCAGTTTGCCACTTTACCCCCAGGTAGCCCAAGCTGCCTAGGATTGTGTACATTGCTGGACTTTCGATATTCAACAATTGCTCTGTCTCCTGCTCAGTACAGTATTCTGTACTGCCTGATTTAGCACAGGTGGCTTAATCAGTGGCTCAGAAATATCCTTAAAACCTGACCTGTTGGTTGCCCTTGAGGACTGGAGTTGGCCACCCCCTGGTTTAAGGCTATTTGAAGCACATGAATAAATGAAACTGGCAGAACAGCTAGCTGAACCTTCTCCATTTCCCACAGAGCTTACGTATGAGGATAGGTATCAAAGTGACTCACTCACAGATCCTCGACTCAGTGCAACAATTTTGCTTTTGCATCCATTTATGGAGCTACGGTATCAAATGTAGCCAGATACAGATGTAGCCAATGTCATTGCCATCCGTGGCACATACACAACGCAGCAGCGGGAGAAGCGGCCATTGTTTTGAATCAGCCGCGTGCGAGAAGGGGGCGGGGCTATTATTTCCCCCGCGGGAGTGCGGCCCTTCTGGGAAAAAAAAAATGTTTTCATCGGTATAAAAAAGTATTACTTGAGTTTCCTACATGTGAAGCTGATCTCTTGGGAACAGAGATTGCGATGACCTCAGACCTGGTGGGCTTAGTCTACACAGTGCAAGACGTATCTGGGACACCGGGGGCCCTAACGGCATACTGGGGGCCCTAACGGCACACCGGGGGCCCTAACGGCACACCGGGGGCCCTAACGACACACTAGGGGCCTTTACGACACACCAGATACGTCATGGGCAGCTGCTCACTTTTTAATGGCCATTGGGCTGACCACTCCCGCCATTCGGAAATGCCAGAGGCCAAGTAGCACTTGTGTGCTGCCGGACCTCTGGTACTGTAAAGGAAGCAAAAACAAAAGGAAAGGTGTGGCCGTTGTAAACTTTAATACAGTATATTTGCACGGAAAGGGATGGCTTGGTGGCGTCCATACCATTCCATGTATATTCCCCCAAGTACATTCATGTAAAAGAACATCCCTACTTACTCTGCATGATCCATTGTAACCCTCCGAGTGGCCCATCATGTGGCCACCACTTCATGGGGTCCAGCACTCCACAAGCTTCATGGAGTAGGGGCTACGTAATGGGGTTTCAGCTCGTTTTTGTTCATAGGGGGGTCTTATGTCCAGAGCAGGAATGGAAGACGAGGATTCCCCTTCCGTTCGCGTCACCCCCCCCCCCTCTCTGAATGACGCGGGGATCACGTGATCTCTCCAATGAGCGGTCATCATGAGGGTCAAGAGGTTAAACACGCCAACTGCAATTTATGTCATTCTGGCAGTGATGGGATTAGGCTTTTCCGATGTCCTCCCCCCCCCACCCGCGCAAAGGGGTTAAAAAAAAATGAAATCTCGCTGTAACAGGGGAGTTATCCCTGTTCAGGAAATATGCCTCTAATCCAGCAGTGTGGTGGTTAACTGCTGGTAGTCAATTAACAAACACCACCTGCCTGATTAGGTTGCTTATAAAAGCCTGCCCTTGAAACAGAAAGGGAGATTGTCCCTTACTTTCACAACGTGTGAGACTGACATGGGGACAGGCGTCTTGAGGCTGCTTGCAAGACACAGGGGAAACTTCTAAACCTGAATGCTGACAAAACCTGAGGAAAGGTAGCAACCAGGAACAGAGAAGATTTTCCCTCCAAACCATCAGGAACAGATAAGACTTTCATTTATAAGACTTTTTATATCTGCTCATTTCATGATATATGTTTGGGACTGGGAGACATGCTTATCTAAAGGGAGTTGTGGACTGCATAGTATTTCACTAGAAATACTCCCAAGTGAATAGAAGCTTTGTTTACCCCTTGTTTGGATGGTTTCCTGATGTTAAGGAAACAGGCGCAATAAAAGCCTTATTTAATTTCACCATAACCTGTCTCCCTTGCATACCTCCGTGAGCGTCCGCCTACATATGGTGTCAGAAGTGGGACGAGAGATGGTCTTTGAAGTTGAAGGGACCCGGAGATAGATTGCCTGTGAAATTTTTTTGTGCTTTTTGCCTACAAACAGCCTGACCAAAGGAACTCATGCAGCAGAGACAGAGTTAAAGAGATACACACCCAGGCAGGAAATCTACACTGCACTGAAACTTACAAAACCACAGATGGACTCTTTTCCCCAATCCCAAGAGGAGAGAGAGAGAGACTGCCGAAGCAGGTAAACCTTATTTGCCTATCACAATAAAGTGTAATATGGTCATTGAAATAGGGGGTTTCCCTTCCAGCCATAGTCAGGGTTCAAGAAGTGAGTTAGCCCTTAAAAGGGATAGGCGTTTGTTGTTTTCAAATGTTTAGCTGAAGCAGTGAATACAGATGGTGACCCACGAGCGGTACTGATTCTGCAAGTAAAGGCTGCCACACCGTATAGGACTACCAGTTGTGAATGGAGTATATGCAGAAAATGTGAAAATTGATGCAAGACTGTGCTGAAGCAGGGGAATTTTCAGTAAACAAGTGCTGAGGGTAAAATTGCCTACTAAAAAAAAAGGAATTGCTGAGCTGTGTAAAAAGTATCCCAAAGTGTGAAGAGTGAATGTCATAATACCCAAAGTTGAGACTGAACTCAAGCAGAAAATCACATTATTTGGCTGAAGCAGAGAGATTCCACCTAGCAAGTAAATGGTGCAAAGCAAACAGAAGTTTTTACCTAGCAACTGCACATCCAGCATACCTAATGAGAGATTATACCTAGCAAGTAAATGGTGTAAAGCAAATAGACTATTTTATCTAGCAACTGCACATCCTGTATACCTGATGAGAGAAAATGCGTGCACAGTACTGCTGATATTGTAAAACTAAAAACCAGGGGAGGGGGAGGAGAGGGGGGAAAAAGGAAGGGAATAAGGAAGGCTCCAGCATCAGCTAAAGTAGAGAGAGTAATGGATTAGTAGTGCGGATCATATACAGGTGCAAAAGGGGACAAGGGATAATGCAAACAAACAAACAAAAGATTCCCCCTTGAATGCTCTCGGATAGATCAATATGTAATAATAGAGTATATTTATATTTAAAGGATTTTAATATACTCTATTATTACATATTGATCTATCCGAGTGCATTCAAGGGGGAATCTTTTGTTTGTTTGTTTGCATTGTAAAACTTACCCAGGAAAGAAAAAGTCTACAGAGATGCCTGTGAGAGTTACGACCTCTACAAGCAAAATATGCCCACCTGTAGGACTACCACAATTGGGGGTTCTAGCAAATACAGAGGCAACAGCTGCAATAGCGCCTCCTGAGCTCAGGAAGAAAATTACACCTGATAGCCCCAAAATGGAGGACAAGATGCAGCATTCCTGTAATGAACCCTACCCCACGGAAGAGTGGCCCTTCCAGTCCAATAAAGAGGAAGACATCTCTTACGGGGAACCCGAACCGAGTCACACCCACAAAACACCCCAAGAATGGTGGGGGTGCCTGAACTCGGCACGAACCGAAAAGACCGCTCCCTATGATGACGAATATGATCAGCAGGAGAAAGAGCGGGAGCAGTGGATCACCGAATATTTCCGTCAGCTATTACAGTTGCAAGAAAAGCCGGGTGGATCGAGTGACGCTGCTAAAATTTCAAATGAAGATGGAGACCCCAGTATCCCTGAGGGGACGGTGTCATCCAAAACAAAAAGGCGAAAAAATAAAAGCGGTTCTTCACTTACCGTGGAAGAAACAGAAACGTCCGCATACACTGTGGAGAAAAAGGGGGACCGAGATGCCCTGCAGCTTAGAGAAAAAGGAGAAATCGTCCCGCGGATAACCGAATATCCAGAGGGCCCAAGGCAGAAGTTGTGTACCCCAAAGAAGTGTCTGTCCGGTGCCAACAGTGAGGAACCCTCAACCAGTCATCCCAGGGAAGCGGAGCCGGAACCAGTGAGTAACGATCCCTTGACCAGCCCTGAAGACGCCCTGAAAATTGCCAGGCGTGACTGTGATCTACTTCGGGAACAATTGAAACTTGAGAGAGAAGATAATGCTGAGTTACAGAAGACGGTGCTCGCAATGCACTCTGAATCTGGAACAGAATTGGACGATCTCAAGACTGAGCTAGATACTGCAAACGCTATTATTTCCGCCATGGATGAAAAACAAAGCCACTCTGATAAAATGATGACTAAGCTGAAGCAGAAGTATGAGGAGGCACTAAAGCAGATGACAGTCTTTCAGCAAGAGGTTCACACTCTTCGCGTAGAGCTGAATGCCTCACAATAGGAGGTCAACAATGTCCGGACAGAGGTGGACGTATCTCAGAAAGAGGTTCAGACACTCTGCAGAGCACTGGATGACTCACATCATGAGACTAACAGCTGCCGCACAGACCTGGAAGTTTCCAGAAAGGAACTACACAGTCTCACTGAGGAGCTGGACATTTCTAAAGAAACGATTGTCAATCTTAATACAGATCTCAAAGTCTCTCAGAAGGAGCTTCAGACCCTCAACCTAGAGAAGGAAGTCTCACGCCAGGAGACTGTCATTCTCAAAGCAGATGTGCGTAAATGGAAGGAGGACTGCAAGGAGGCCCTGAATAGTACAGAGACTGAAAAAGGAGAAAATGTAAGATTAAAAAGAGAAAACTTAAAACTGGAAGAAGAAATTTTTCATTTGACAGACGAAGTCAAGGAAAAGAATGAAAAGCTGCACGAGCTTAAGGAAATAAATAGACTGTTGAAAGGTGAGAAGTTTGAAGCAGAGCACCGACTGCAGAACCAACTGCAAGGTCTGCATACGCACCTCCAGATGTCCGAGGAGAAGCAGCGAACTCTGCAGAAAGACAATCTGCAGGCTGTTAAAGAAATACAAGTGCTGCAGGAACGTCTGATTACCCAGTATGTCCCCGCAAAGCAGCATGAGAAACTGAAGGCTACCCTGAGCATCACCAAAGCATCGCTAAAGGCCAAGCTTAGAACCCAGGTGACTCGGCACAAAAGGGAGCACAAGAAGGTCCAGAAACTGACACAAGTAACTGTGGCCCAAGCAAAGAAGTTCATAGTGCTTCACAATGCAGTGAAAATGTGGAAGCAAACTCAGAAAAAAACAAAGTGTACAGATAAATTCCCTGAGAAGAGACTTGCAAGACGCACTCAAAAAACAGGGATCCCTCGTGGATGAGATGAAAGTTCTACAAGGACAAGTATTGACCCTGACTAAGTGTCAGTATCCCACAGACACAAAAACCTATGAAGACAAGGGTATAGTGAGAGCTAGGAATACCGCTCGTCTGAAAGACAAGGTTTCAAAATTTGAACCACCTAAACAAGCACTAGCAAAACCTTCAGCCACCCAACAGGCAATAAAAGAAGGTACACGTGCTGAATCAAAACCAGTAGAATCCTTAGCTGATGAAGCTGAAAAGATGGGACATTCTCTGGAAGTGGATATGGATTTGCAACTTAATCCCAAAGAGGCTGAACTAGCAACTCCATTAACTGGAAAAAGTGCAGAGAGACAGCTTCAAGAGTGGAAAACTCAAAGGGCTGTTTTTAAACGCTCTGCAACTGCTGCCATACAGTCTACTGGCAATAAAACGAGCACCCGACGCGAGAGAAATCTCATGACCGCGCACGTAGCAAAAAGACTATACTTAGAAAAAGTCCCCCTCGAGCGACTGAGGAGTGCTGATCTCAAGCACCTTCGGGAGGAGACACGAATAAACTGGAAAAAGGGCTCCAATCCCAGCGGGACTGAGGGTTCTCTTCCTCCATCCACTCCCATTCAAGTCACAGAGATATCTAGAATGAGAGTGGAAGGATGGGCTTTGGCCGTGGCAAGCCCGAGCTTCCCACAAACAGGGGAGGTATGTAACAGGGGAGTTATCCCTGTTCAGGAAATATGCCTCTAATCCAGCAGTGTGGTGGTTAACTGCTGGTAGTCAATTAACAAACACCACCTGCCTGATTAGATTGCTTATAAAAGCCTGCCCTTGAAACAGAAAGGGAGATTGTCCCTTACTCTCACAACTTGTGAATGACATGGGGACAGGCGTCTTGAGTCTACCAGAAGAGGCTGCTTGCAAGACACAGGGGAAACTTCTAAACCTGAATGCTGACAAAACCTGAGGAAAGGTAGCAACCAGGAACAGAGAAGATTTTCCCTCCAAACCACCAGGAACAGATACGACTTTCATTTATAAGACTTTTTATATCTGCTCATTTCATGATATATGTTTGGGGCTGGGAGACATGCTTATCTAAAGGGAGTTGTGGACTGCATAGTATTTCACTAGAAATACTCCCACGTGAATACTGTAGAAGCTTTGTTTACCCCTTGTATGGATGGTTTCCTGATGTTAAGGAAACAGGCGCAATAAAAGCCTTATTTAATTTCACCATAACCAGTCTCCCTTGTATACCTCTGTGAGCGTCTGCCTACACTCGCCTTCAAACCATTGATATCCTCACAATGATTTATCCCGTATCTTCAAGGGCAATCGTGTCAGGGATATTTCAGCTCTTGCGTGATTAAAAAAACGATGTGTAGCTGCTTATGTTTTATTATAGACAGGAAGCTGCCTATTCTTGGTCACTCCGGCCGCGCTGCTATCCTCTGCGATGACCTTGCCGGGTCAATTCGTAAAAGTTAGCTTTTAATTGCTGTGGTTGTGATCTCGCACAACGTTGGCAAAAGAACGTTTCTATGAGTGCCAGAAATGACATGCTGTATCGCTGACTGTTTTAAAACTCTTGGACGCTTGTCCCGTTGTAGACTGGGCAGCCCCTGCTAGAAAAGATTTGTCGCGTGAACCCCTAATTAATAAATCTCATTGCCAACTCATCAGGCTAGCGCTAACAGCACTGTGTGACCGATCCCAGGCAGTGTAGTGTCCTGAGCTTGTGGGGGGAACACGCGCTTAATAAGGCCCCAAACTGCCCCTCAGTGTGTGCAGGCAGCATGGGGGGGTATAGCTGTCACTCAGTGCAGGAGCCTCCAAAGTCATGTCCCATAATACCTTGCTGCTGTGGATGCAAAGCATTGTGGGAAGCGACTTTGTAAGCTCCTGCTGTAATAGACAGCTATATCACCACCCACGCTAAGGTGCAGTTTGGGGTCTTACTACGTGCGCAGTTCCCACACGGGCTCAGGACCCCACTATACTCCTGGGGAGCTGCCATGACAGATTTTTGGGGGGTTAACCCCTTGGAGATGCCTCACAAACCCCTCGTTGGGAATCACTGATCTAGTACAAACTCCCCTTTATAAGCTGCAGTGGTACATATTTTAACGTGATAACCCAGTGTAAACCTGCATGAAGATCACAGGGCAGCATAATATTGGCTAGTTTTCATTGTGTCTGGTTGAACTGGAAAGACCAATGTTTACTAGCTTAGGTTCAGAAGCTTTTCAATATTAATGACACAATCGCACACACGACCAATACGAACTGGCTGCAATCATGAGCAAAATCGGACAAATCTGACACGTGTAAGTATTTATAAATACCGTATTGGCCTGAATATAGTGCCATGTTTTTTTCCTAAAAATGTAATTCCGAAACCTGCACTCGTATTATAAGCGCAGCCTAACACCTTTTATTTTTCATGTAGAACGCCTTCAAAACTTTAGGGTCGTATTATGTGTGCGGCCACACTATATTTGGGCCAATACGGTAGTTTACACATTGCAGGCAGTGAAGATGCCCCTTTCAATTGTTCCCGCGCAAAAACGCGAAAGATTTTTGGATGCCGCTAGTAGGTCACCCTAAGGGTTAATACTGTACATAAGTGCCTTGGTTATTTTAAAGCAGCAATACGGGTTAACTTAAAAAAATATATATATTACAGGTATGAAGCAGGGGGGTCTCCGAAGATGCACTGAGTCACAGATAAGCCCCATAAATCAAGTCATATAAAAAATAAACAGTTCCCAGGCCGGATTGACTGTTTTAACACTCTGAGTGCCACAATACATAGTTACTACGTCATGCCGAAAGGGTGCGTTTTCCCCCCCAGCTTATACTGCGTTCCCGTTGGAGCCAGGGCGCGATCTGCCCAGTTGGAAAATGGAGGAGGACGCATCTTTTGTTTTCCTGGAAAATGGCCGTCGGCGGTCACATGAGCACATTGTGTCGGAGAGGCCCTGGCACTTAGGTATCACGACCCCGTCGCAATTCAAAGGGTTAATTGCTGAAACCAGAGGGGAACGGGGGGGGGGTGGGAAGCTTTACACTTAAAATTTGGGATGTTTAGTTAAAAAAAATTACGCTATAGCACTGGCAGCGAAAGAGATACTTGAAGGGTAAGCCGTCTTGTTTAGCCAATAAGTAATGGTTGGAACAGGACATCCTGATAATGCAGCAGATGTCAAGTAAGTGGCAGCCCAGCTTGGAAATAGATTGGCGACCCCATGTCAAGCAGCCCTGCTGCTGTAATTGACTTTGCAGGAAGACAATCTGTCAAAACTGAAGAGAAATTGGTCACGCTTCCCTTCTTTCAGACACCGAGCGAGCAAAGAGGCATATGCCGGAGGAGACGATGGAAAGAAATGACACACAAAATATGCAAACACACACACAAAAAAAAAATGATGCAGGGGAACCAACAGGGATGAGCCCAGTTTGCTACTATAAAGACATAGGCCTCGGCCATGTTAGTTGCTTGCTGGCGGAAGCGCGCTGTGGCGCGCTCCCGCTCAGCACTGAGCCCCTACAGCCGCAATTAGAGCGGCTTTAGTAGGGGCTCACCTGCGCTTCTGCGCGCTTGCGGAAGCGCAGGTCTTAGGGGAATTTAAAATTCCCCTGCTTGCCGGCGAGACAGGCCGGTCACGTGAGCGGTTCGCCCAATGAGGGCGAACCAGCTCCGTGACGTCACTGTCCCGCCCCCGGCCAGTGACGCGCCCGCCCCCTGCAGGCCCGCTGACGGCGCGTGCGGTAAGCAACCGCAAGGCCAGGGAAAGCACCCGCTTTCCCTGCGCCTCAGCGAGCAAGCAGGGAGCATGGACTCAGCCTTACTGTAGTATTAATAATAATAGGTATTTTCCTGTTGTAGCGCTGATATTGTGCAAGAACACTGACCCAGTGAGATGTTGCAGAAAGGTCACCCGGTATGAGCTGAGGCAGTCGATGAACCATACCGTATGTGCTTAGATCCTACACTTTGATCACTACACCTAATTATAGAACTTGAATATTTATAAACAGATGGATCAACAAATGTAGGAAATGGAGCAAAATGCTACACGTTTATGTAGAGGGAGTAAAGACGGGTGGGTTCATAGCCTTCCAGGAGGGGTGGTGGAGGCCAATTTGGAAAGGGAGTTGGGATAGAAATCTGTAAACAAAACATGTCAAAAATAGAACTTATTACTTTCTCTCCAACTAACTCCACACCTGTACCTGATTTCTCACTTGCAATTAAGACTCTCCCCAATCCTTCTCATACCCAAGCCGGATAGGGGTGATTTTTATTTTTACTCCTCCCTCTCCTTTACCCTGCATATTTAGTAGCTCACCACGTAGTTTTTACCGCGGCTTAAATCCGCCCTGTCCTCGCTGAACAAGCCACCACACTTCTTATTCGCTCGCTCATCATATCCCGATTGCAATAATAATCCAATCTGCTTATAGTAGGTATCTCCTTCTGCGATCCGTCCCTTCTACAGTTCATTCCAAATCACGCCGCCAGGCTCATTCACCTCAGCCACCGATTTTCTGCTACCCCACCCATATCCTACAGAGCCAAATTCAAGACACTTGTGCTCACCTACAAATTTAGACATTATACTGCTTCCCTCTACATTTCTGACCTGATTTCCAAGTAATTTCTCGCACAGTCTACGCTCAAGATCATGATCTACATCTCTTCACCGGCCTTATTACTTCCTCTCACTCCCGCCTCTGAGACTTCTCCAGTGCTGAAGCCCCACTCTGGAATTCTCTACCACGTACAACCAGACTCCCCACTACCATGTATACATTGAAAAGTTTCATAAAAACACACTTTTTTTAAAGGAGTCTTATCCAACACTCTCCTGACTTTTATTTATTTTTTAATTTCATCCTACAACCCCATACTGAAGTTGATACCAATGTAGCCAGACTCACTGTCCCCTGAGCCGTGGCATGAAAAGCAAAACGTTGTGGTTCCAGAGGACGCTGCTGCCTGCAGGGGCCCCATTCTTCTGAATGGGACGATGTAAGAGACGTGTGCAGAGGTACACTCAAGGAGACCGATTTGGGGGAAATTAACCATGGCTCTATTCAGCCTGTCACTTTAAACACCAGTTTAAGGCAATATACACATATATACAAAGAATCAAACACGTATCCCTGTGAAAGGGCTATCTCACTTCCCCAGTCCCTATCCGCAAGGCTGGCCCCTTACCCACCTATCACCCTGAAGTCTAAAGAGGTACCTGTAAGCAGGGGCTCTTTGTGGCAGTCTCTGAGTCTGGGTTGGTGTCTGTTGAGGGCCAGCCTCTGGCAGGTTCTGGGTCCTCTGTGTCCAGGAAATGAGGTCCGGTGCCCCGGTGTCTTGTTATCAGCACACAGCCTGTGTGCTCAAGAGAGTCTCTGGGTCTGTTCCCAGCATGAGGTTTTTAACCTTATCTGATTAACCAGGTGGAGACTGGTTAATTGACTTGCTGCAATTACCCAGCTCCCTGCTGGATTCCTTAGACCACTACATTATATTGCAGCCTTACTTAAACAGGGGTTAAGTCCCTGTTACTGGGGAATTGTGTCGGGAGCGAGATGCTTCAACTTCAGATTCTTCCAGGGGGCGAGCGGGGAAGGACTCAGGCATCAGGGCGCCAGGAAAATTTGTAAAACAGCAAAATAAATGTAGTGACCTGTCTCTGTACAATAATAATCCATCAACGGATTTCCCCAGGGCGTCTCCCAGAGGGGGCTCTATGCCTGAGAGAGGGATGTAGTAGTAGAAGATAGGGTGCCCCCGTTGACTCTCCTTCAAAGGAACGTTTCTATGAGGCATACCTCGTTGCACACCCCTGTTTTTCCTCTCCTTGGTTACCCCAATGCCTGGGATTATCCGGCTGTAGAGATACTTCTCAAGGTCTCGTTTTAGGTGGCTGCCCTGAGGAGGCGCATGGCTTGGGTCTCTCCAGCCAGATATACTGGAGTGACATACTGTAACTTAAATGGAACTGGAAAATAACTCAAGAACTGAGATCTAAACTAACATCTACAAGAAGGAAGGAAGGAGTGGAGCTATTTATGCTTAGTGTAACAAGACTCCTCCCTCCCCTTTGGTGACATCATATGATGGAAGGGGCATAAGTTACTCCCAAATTACTTAACCCATCACAGGATAATTAACCTCGTGGGGAACAATAATAGACAGTCCCAACTTAGGGGGGCTGCATACTATTTCTGTTATACAATGTTATTGTCCTCCTTCCCGCATTGTACTGCTCCATGGTATATGTGACCGCCATACAAATAAAGGCTGTAATAATAATGGATAATAATAATAATGGATAATAGTGGATAATAATAACTGAAGAAACCAAAGACTGAGATGTCACAGAAGACAGGAGAACGGGCTTGCCAGGGTGGGTCAAAGGGGTCTTATCTGCTATCAAATGTCTATGGTTCTAGAGTGAAAGAAATTAAACCAGACGACATCCAACCCATAGAAATCTCTTACTCCTATAGCCTTTATAAGTCACCTAACTCCGCGGTGTGTAAACTGGGGGGCGGGAGATTTGTTTGGGGGGGGCGCAGGCGGTTGCAGAGGTCCCGCGCTCTTCCCCCAGGCATTTAAATTAAAGGGCGGGGGAACGCGTGGGGCCCCTGCAAAAAAAAAAAAAAACTTACCTGGATTCAGACGCGGTGACGTGTCTCCATGGCAAAGCGGTATCAAATTATGCCGTGCGGTCATGTGCCGTGATGTCACAGGCGTGACGCCGTGGGTCACGTGACCTGATGACCTGATGTTGCGTGACCCTGGAGCGCCACGCAGTAGTAAAGGTAGGAGAGGGGGGGTCGCGAGCTCCGGAGCAGGCAGAAAGGGGGGTGCAGCCGTAAAAGCTTGCGCTCCCCTGACCTAACTCACCACTTATATTGCAAGTTGCTCCGGGCAGAACACTTTCTGCCTTTACCTCATGCATTTGGTGCTCCATTATCTCACTGTATTTTAAAGACGCGGTCTGCGTTTATGGCCCTTTCTAACGCTGCTTTTATTTTATGTTGTTTAATCTGACGCTCCACTCAGGAGATGTAAGCGTTTGAAATACTAAGTGTCCGGGAGGTTAAAATGGAGCTCTCCCCAGAGATACTGTACTAACACTATATGAGTTCAACTTATATAGGCTTCTGGTGGGGTTGCTGCTTTAACATCTGTATGACGATGAACTATATACATGAGAAATGAATGATAAAAGGACAGCAAATGAATGCCCCAATCATTGGTTCTATCTTCCCTTTTGTTCTATTCTTCAGGCAGATGCTAGTACAGACAATGATACATCTCCCGGCAGCCTAATTTTTATGAACAAGCAGTATAAAGCTAACACTCCTCTTATTGATATAGCAAACGGACCAGATCCAATATTGTCCAAGCGTATCCAGTGTGTTACCATGCAATGAATTGCCTCACGGCCAACCAAAGTTATAGTCAACATCCACACAACAGATAAACGAAAGCAGTTAAAATGCCAAATTCAGAAATCAACAATAAAAATTAAAAAATGAGCTGAATTTTTTTGTTGTTAATTTAATAACTAAACAAAAACGTCTGTATATTTCAGGGCAAAGTTGTTGGGATTTCAAAGTAGCGGTTAATCAGGGGATCATGATAATGTCACAGATGTCGAAAAGGTAGCAGCACAGCAGCTTGGGACGAGCGTTGGAGACCCTACGTCATTAATGACATGCTGCCTATATGTGACAATGTTAATTTGATCGCATAAGAGCTAGCAGTCTGTTTCCAGCAAGAGATCCTTCAGGTGCAGTTCTGGAGACCTCATGGTTTGAGGAATTTGAACTGGGGAAGAGTCAACGGAAGAGAGACTTCTCTATTACAGAGGAATGTAAACTGATGCTGGTGGATTAAAAGATAGGTCCAGTTACCCAAATGGTGGCCAAAATAAATTAATTTGAATAAAACTCAACTGAACTGAATATAACGTTTTTTGTTTTTTTTTAAATATAGTTCCACAACATCATCAGCCTTCAAACAATAACAAACTAAATTTTAAATGATCCATGGAATTCAGGATACATGAACGTGTCAGCTTTTAATTAGTATGAATTAGCCAGCAGCTCTGTCCTCCAGTTTATCTCTAAAAAGCTTCCAACAATTCACTCTTTATTATTGATTATACAGCCCTACGGTACATAGGGAGAAACTCGCTAACCCCCCCCCCCATGCAGCTCACTGCACCCCAATCCTACGCTAACCGCCATTGAACGCAACGGCAGCTAACACGGGACAGTGGTGCAATAACCTGTATGGGAGATTACTTTTCACTAAGCAACTTGTGCACTCACAATTTTTCCTTCTTAATGCTCTGGAAATTTTTATTTCTCTTTTTTTTGCCAGTTTTTTAATTGCACTGAATCGCAGAAATGCTTCATTTATTTAACCCTTTCGGCACTTTCACCTATTTCACATGTTCCCTTGTTATTCAGTCCCAGCCTGCTACCTTCTCTACTAATAGTGAAGATGTTTGGTCCACGTGACAATTAAGCAGGTACCTACACAAAACCCCTTTTTCTGTAAGGTGGGACAGCGGAGATGATGTGCTATTGCATGAACAGACCCATTAAAGTCAATGGGAATTTTCATGCAACAGCACATCATCTGTGCTATCACACCTTACAGAATGAGAGCCAAAATACCAAAGGGGTCCCCAGAGGTGCTCAGATACGAAGCCGGGCTCAACGGATTTATGCAAAAAACACTATTTATAGGGCCAAGTAACAATGTGACATTTCGGCAGACACAGAGACCTTTCTCATGTTTGGCTGGCAATAAATAGGTTGAAATCCGTTGTGCCCGGCTTCGCATCTGAAACTTGGGAGTGCAGACAGGGATTCCTTGAACCAGGAGCACCGGCGAATAGAAAGTATCTATTCCTTTCTTGTTTTCGCTTCCCCAGCGGTGAAACACTGTTTTCAGCTCCTGAGATACTTATCGGAGAAGGTATCGCGTTCCAGTCCCCTCTAGGTGAAACATATGCGTGTGCGCATGTTTGTGTGTGTATATATGTGCATGGAACGTACAAAGTACCTGCCTAGACAAGTGAGAGAACCCCTTTTGAACAAGCACTCATATTGGGATTGATACAAGAAAGTTGATTAAAAATACCTTTATTAGTGTATATGGGTAAAATAAGTGAAGTACATAAACACTCAACACAATTAAAATACGTATTAAACTTAATGTCTCTATGTCTGAATCGTAGACTAATAGAGGTTGGTATTTGAAGGAATATAATGTATCTGGCACCATGTGCAATAAAACAAAAATAAATAGTTTTAATATTGCAGTGTAAAGTGGATAGGGTGCCTCAGTGTGATATGTGTATTTTAGTTGAAAGGGTCTGGTGTGTGTTACATAAATCAAGGTGTCAATATCACCACTTCCAAATCACATCTGATTAGTATGTGGTTCACTGACAGTGTGTATAGTGTAATATAGCTAGTACATTGCTGGCCAGACCAACATGGTATATGCTGATTGTGGCCTAGTTGGAATTAATTGTCAGAGAGACCACCAAAGGGTTAATATGTATCCTTCAATGCAACGCTGGATAAATTAAAATGTCAAAGAAAAAGGCTACTGTGTAGCTAGGGGTGGTGAGGCTATATTGTGGGAACTATTAATGTGTAACAATGTTAAAGTAGGTTTCCCCTGGTCAGTAATTATTCCAAGGTTATTATAGCCTCACATGTGCTCAACCAAATTTATATAGTAAATAGATAAATATATAAAATGAAATGAATCACTGCTCGTATCCCCTGTGAAGGTGGCAAGTGTGTATCTGAATAGGCTTGCTGGTATACAAATAGATAGATATGGCCAATTATAAACGGTTTACTTCAGCTGCCTATAAGACAAAAAGTACTCTATCTCTGCAGACTCATGTGGATGGTATAGGAAAGTGATTGTTTATAGTAGCCGCCCTGTTGGATCAGTCCATATGGATGTTCGAATTCGGCAGGTTATATTATTGTAGACTGATTTATCTCTGTTAACATTTATCTTCTAGGGCGAGTACGCCCTGTCTGCTGGGTAGAGACAATATAATATGATAAAGATGGTGCCCTGCAGCCGCTCGGTAAAGTACCCTCTACAATACAGGGGTGCTATGAGGGGCTGCTATCTCGGAGCGTTTGTTCTCTGCTCACGAGTGGCGACATCTGTTGAGTTTCCGCCCGGCATAGGTGTATTCATGAACACCGCTGTGAGTAAAATTGCCGGGTGGAGCTCAGAGTGAAGCTGCGGCTATTGTCCGCGCTCTTAGAACAGACGTCGCCGCACCAGTGCACGTGCTGACGTCACAGAGGACCGCCCACCGACGTACGTTTCGCGTCACACTGACGCTTTCTCAAGGTGGCCACCTTGAGAAAGCGTCAGTGTGACGCGAAACGTACGTCGGTGGGCGGTCCTCTGTGACGTCAGCACGTGCACTGGTGCGGCGACGTCTGTTCTAAGAGCGCGGACAATAGCCGCAGCTTCACTCTGAGCTCCACCCGGCAATTTTACTCACAGCGGTGTTCATGAATACACCTATGCCGGGCGGAAACTCAACAGATGTCGCCACTCGTGAGCAGAGAACAAACGCTCCGAGATAGCAGCCCCTCATAGCACCCCTGTATTGTAGAGGGTACTTTACCGAGCGGCTGCAGGGCACCATCTTTATCATATTATATTGTCTCTACCCAGCAGACAGGGCGTACTCGCCCTAGAAGATAAATGTTAACAGAGATAAATCAGTCTACAATAATATAACCTGCCGAATTCGAACATCCATATGGACTGATCCAACAGGGCGGCTACTATAAACAATCACTTTCCTATACCATCCACATGAGTCTGCAGAGATAGAGTACTTTTTGTCTTATAGGCAGCTGAAGTAAACCGTTTATAATCTATCTATTTGTATACCAGCAAGCCTATTCAGATACACACTTGCCACCTTCACAGGGGATACGAGCAGTGATTCATTTCATTTTATATATTTATCTATTTACTATATAAATTTGGTTGAGCACATGTGAGGCTATAATAACCTTGGAATAATTACTGACCAGGGGGAACCTACTTTAACATTGTTACACATTAATAGTTCCCACAATATAGCCTCACCACCCCTAGCTACACAGTAGCCTTTTTCTTTGACATTTTAATTTATCCAGCGTTGCATTGAAGGATACATATTAACCCTTTGGTGGTCTCTGACAATTGATTCCAACTAGGCCACAATCAGCATATACCATGTTGGTCTGGCCAGCAATGTACTAGCTATATTACACTATTCACACTGTCAGTGAACCACATACTAATCAGATGTGATTTGGAAGTGGTGATATTGACACCTTGATTTATGTAACACACACCAGACCCTTTCAACTAAAATACACATATCACACTGAGGCACCCTATCCACTTTACACTGCAATATTAAAACTATTTATTTTTGTTTTATTGCACATGGTGCCAGATACATTATATTCCTTCAAATACCAACCTCTATTAGTCTACGATTCAGACATAGAGACATTAAGTTTAATACGTATTTTAATTGTGTTGAGTGTTTATGTACTTCACTTATTTTACCCATATACACTAATAAAGGTATTTTTAATCAACTTTCTTGTATCAATCCCAATATGAGTGCTTGTTCAAAAGGGGTTCTCTCACTTGTCTAGGCAGGTACTTTGTACGTTCAATGATCCTCTCACCCCTGGCACCGTATCACAGACAGTAGCTAGAGCTTACCATCCCTTCCCCCCTTCACTCCCTATTATTATATATATGTGCATGTGCGCATGTTTATGTGTGCGTGTGCGCATGTTTGTGTGCGTGTATATGTGCGCATGTAGGTGTGCGTGTGCGCATGTTTGTGTGTGTGTATATGTGCGCATGTATATGTGTGCGTGTGCGCATGTATACGTGTGTGCATGTATATGTGTGCACGTGCACATGTGTATGTGTGCGCGTGCGCATGTATATGCGTGCGTGTGCATATATATCTATATCATACACACACATACATACACACCTAAGCTCCGGAGGGCCCTGTGCCTGCAAAATGTCTCTGTAAAGTGCTATGTAAAACTAGCAGCGCTATACAAAAACAAGCCATTATTAATTTTAATAACACACATTGAATTGTACACATTCACATAAAATTAAATATACATATTGTTTACAGTATGAAATATATACAGATTTGATTTTAAATTTTTAAAAATTGATTTTTAATTCTGAGCTACTCTCCTTTTCTGCTGCTGCTGCTGCTCTGTCAGTTCTGGGGAAGATCATGTGACCAGGCAATGACTGATACATTTGTGCTCATGCACGTGCACGGCTGTGGAGGGGGCAGGACTCACGAAGGGGTGTGCCAGAGCCTGTTACAGAAAAGGAAGGGGTTGTGCCTTTCTAAAGGGTTGCTATAGAAACAAAAATGCTCGTTACATTAGAATACATTAAAAATTGTCTTTCAGAGTTGTTTTAAAAAAATAAGAAAATGCTACTTTTTTTTTCTCAGTACAGAACTGATTTATTAAAAAAACCACACATGCAGGATATTGACTGAACTGCAGCTTGAAAAGGGTGAGTGATAGAGAGGGGGGAAGAGGGGAGTAGTGATAGAGAGGCGGAAGAGGGAGATGAGTAAGAGAGAGGGAGAGGGGGGACAGAGGGAGAGAGACGGGGGTGAGAAGAGAGGGGGACAGTGAGTGGGGGACGAGATAGGGGGAGTGTGAGAAGGGGGCGAGAAATAGAGAGAGAGGGGGGAGTGAGAAGGTGTGTGAGAGAGAGTGGAGGCGTGAGAAATAGAGAGATGGGGGGGGGGCGCACAGGGCTGCCGACACAGGGGGCCACAGATGGAAAGCCTAGTCCAGGGCCCCGGGAAAGCTGCCGGCCGTCATGCCTGCTCCACACAGGCTTCCGTCGTCCCCGCCGCTGCACTTCTACTGCCCCCCTAAGGAGATGTAGCCATGTCCCCCCTCTGCATTGCTGCCCCCCTAAGGAAGCTTTAAAATACATGGAGGGTTTCCAGTGAAGTGCAAGCATATTTCAGAGAAGGAGAATAGCTAGAACAAGAAGTCAGACTACTCTGAAGCTGCAGGGCGGGAGGCTCAAAGGAAGTATGAGGACGTACTTCATGGAAAGAGTGGTGGATACATGGAATAGCCTTCCAGAAGAGGTGGGAGGGGCTAATACAGCAAGGGAATTCAAACATGCTTGGGACAGACATAAGGCTGAATCGTAAATATGAAAGGAAGCCACAGATCAGATCGGGTCTGAGGTTTCACAGCGGATAGGAGAATGGGCAGACACAGGGGCCAAGCGCTTCTTATCTGCTGTCACATTCTGTTTCATTGAACTCAATTACATTGCACCAAAACCCCACTAACCAGCTCACTGATGCTGTCCGCCACTGTTCTGCCTGACACAATGATTCCAGACATTCATTATCTCACTTGTTAGCCAACACCAAAAGTATCAATAAAATAAAAATAACAATACGATATCAAATAGCCTTACCGTCTTATCTTGTAACAGAAAATAATGTGAATTGGTCCAATATTCAGATATTAAAGTTTCTATGTTAAAGAAAGAACCTACAAACAAGCAAGGATCAAATGTACGTGACACCCCGACTTACACCGACTAATAACCCAATACAGACATTATTCCATTCTGAGCACCAATAGCAGAGACAGGAATAGCAGCTACTTTGAGTAAAAAATGCACTAGACTGAAAAGTCAAAATTACTGTTTAAAAAATAACCATGAATAATTTTCCACTTAAAATCAAAATATATATATTTTAAAAAAAAAGCCTATAAAATGTAATCTTTAAAAAAAACCTAAAAAAACATCATAAGAAAGTCCTGGCATAAGGTATGTGTGAGGCAGCTGCAGAGATATAATACATTACAGCAGTGCCCCGCTTCTCCGCGCTCCGCTTTTCGGCGATCTGCTGATACGGCGGCACCGAGAAGGGGGCCGCCATGTTGAATTTGAATTCGCGCATGCGCAGAACGGGCGGGTGCGCCCGGCACGCATGCGCAGACCGCACATGCGCAGAACGGCGAAAATGCTGGTTTGCGCATGCGCAGCACTGAAAATCGCCGGATCCGGTTTCCGGCGATTTTTTCCTCTGGAACGGAACCCGCCCTATCCCCGGGGCCCTGCTGTATATACAATACTGGGTTGCATATGGTTATATTGTAAAACTAATTACATGTAACCAACATCTTTTGCTGTACCAGCCCAGAGTTCCCCAAGCCCTTTTGAGAAATGGTTTGGAGGAGCATCCATATTCGGGCTGTGTAGTTGTGAGCATATGAAATGTCATTCACTCAGTTAATATGAATCCTTTAGTCAGTAAGATGGTGTTTTTCAACCAGGGTTCCTTGGAAAACTTGGGTTCCCCGGGCATCCCTAAAGGGTTCCCCTGTAATTTTCAAGTTATATTGAAATTCTACCAAATACAGAAGAATTTACAATTTATCTGATGTCAGACGTGTTATTAGAGAGGGTTGGGGGTTCCTCAGAATTTCACATACAGTAGGGTTACTTAACCAAAATAAGGTTGAAAACCACTGCAGTAAGATAGGGTGTACTGTTTGTTTGGGATACGGAGGAAGCCCTGTACTCTGTGGAGCGTGTAACCTGTCCCCTTCCAAGAGATTGAATTACCTCCTGTTCACAATGCACAATAAGGGCTGAGATATAAGTAGTCAAAACAACTATTTGAACATAATACTCTGTCAGCATTACATCTGAAAGGCTCCCTGACCCCACTGGGTGTATCAGATGTGAAAACAGGCTCACTGACTGAAGGGGGGAAAAGCCGTACGGAGCTCCAATCAGAGGCAATGTTCCCTCACTATCAATTTCTGCATCACGTGACACATTTTGTGCCAGGTAACCAACGTTCCCTACACACCACAAGCCCACCTGCAGCCTGCCCGACGCTCATTTCGCTCCACTCCCTAGCTTTTTTAAGGGCAATCAAGTCCATTCTGGAGTTATGTGTCTGCAATGCTTTGCCAACTCGACTGGCAGCACAGGGATTTAAAGAATATTTTTTAGCTACCCAACCTCAATCTTTTCTAGCAGACTACTAAAAGTAATTACAATGTTTACTGCCGCTGTATGACAAGAGGAAAAAAAAACCTAGGATTAGTCATTCCCCGGCAGACACAGGATTAGGGATCTATTGTATCATGTATTCAATCCTTTCTACATCAGCTTAATTATTACTCTTGCGTAAGAGAAGTTAATTTAGAACAGTTAAATACCAACCACAAATATCCCCATTCAGGATACTGAATACAGTAAGCACAAATTTTAAAGCAGCAATCCACTCCAGAAGCCCATATAAGAAAACACGTTGTAACTTCCTATTGGTGTGTGTGACGCAGGAGATTTAAACTGCCATTTTGTTCCTGGAGGGTACGGTATGGGCACTATCCTCAGTGGTAAGTATCTCACGAAGCAGGGGTCCCCAGAGCTGAAAGGCGCCTACTGCTTCCCTTCCTTATGTATCCCATCCTTCCCATCCCATGCTTATGTATCCCATCCTTCCCATTCCATGCTTATGTATCCCATCCTTCCCATCCCATGCTTATGTATCCCATCCTTCCCATCCCATGCTTATGTATCCCATCCTTCCCATCCCATGCTTATGTATCCCATCCTTCCCATTCCATGCTTATGTATCCCATCCTTCCCATCCCATGCTTATGTATCGCATCCTTCCCATCCCATGCTTATGTATCCCATCCTTCCCATCCCATGCTTATGTATCCCATCCTTCCCATCCCATGCTTATGTATCCCATCCTTCCCATTCCATGCTTATGTATCCCATCCTTCCCATCCCATGCTTATGTATCCCATCCTTCCCATCCCATGCTTATGTATCCCATCCTTCCCATTCCATGCTTATGTATCCCATCCTTCCCATCCCATGCTTATGTATCGCATCCTTCCCATCCCATGCTTATGTATCCCATCCTTCCCATCCCATGCTTATGTATCCCATCCTTCCCATCCTATGCTTATGTATCCCATCCTTCCCATCCCATGCTTATGTATCCCATCCTTCCCATCCCATGCTTATGTATCCCATCCTTCCCATCCTATGCTTATGTATCCCATCCTTCCCATCCCATGCTTATGTATCGCATCCTTCCCATCCCATGCTTATGTATCGCATCCTTCCCATCCCATCCTTCCCATCCCATGCTTATGTATCGCATCCTTCCCATCCCATGCTTATGTATCCCATCCTTCCCATCCCATGCTTATGTATCCCATCCTTCCCATCCCATGCTTATGTATCCCATCCTTCCCATCCCATGCTTATGTATCCCATCCTTCCCATCCCATGCTTATGTATCCCATCCTTCCCATCCCATGCTTATGTATCCCATCCTTCCCATCCCATGCTTATGTATCCCATCCTTCCCATCCCATGCTTATGTATCCCATCCTTCCCATCCCATGCTTATGTATCCCATCCTTCCCATCCCATGCTTATGTATCCCATCCTTCCCATCCCATGCTTATGTATCGCATCCTTCCCATCCCATGCTTATGCATCCCATCCTTCCCATCCCATGCTTATGTATCCCATCCTTCCCATCCCATGCTTATGTATCCCATCCTTCCCATCCCATGCTTATGTATCCCATCCTTCCCATCCCATGCTTATGTATCCCATCCTTCCCATCCCATGCTTATGTATCCCATCCTTCCCATCCCATGCTTATGTATCCCATCCTTGCCATCCCATGCTTATGTATCCCATCCTTCCCATCCCATGCTTCCCATCCCATGCTTATGTATCCCATCCTTCCCATCCCATGCTTATGTATCCCATCCTTCCCATCCTATGCTTATGTATCCCATCCTTCCCATCCTATGCTTATGTATCCCATCCTTCCCATCCCATCCTTCCCATCCCATGCTTATGTATCGCATCCTTCCCATCCCATGCTTATGTATCCCATCCTTCCCATCCCATGCTTATGTATCCCATCCTTCCCATCCCATGCTTATGTATCCCATCCTTCCCATCCCATGCTTATGTATCCCATCCTTGCCATCCCATGCTTATGTATCCCATCCTTCCCATCCCATGCTTCCCATCCCATGCTTATGTATCCCATCCTTCCCATCCCATGCTTATGTATCCCATCCTTCCCATCCTATGCTTATGTATCCCATCCTTCCCATCCTATGCTTATGTATCCCATCCTTCCCATCCCATCCTTCCCATCCCATGCTTATGTATCCCATCCTTCCCATCCCATGCTTATGTATCCCATCCTTCCCATCCCATCCTTCCCATCCCATGCTTATGTATCCCATCCTTCCCATCCCATGCTTATGTATCGCATCCTTCCCATTCCATGCTTATGTATCCCATCCTTCCCATCCCATGCTTATGTATCGTATCCTTCCCATCCCATCCTTCCCATCCCATCCTTCCCATCCCATGCTTATGTATCCCATCCTTCCCATCCCATCCTTCCCATCCCATGCTTATGTATCGCATCCTTCCCATCCCATGCTTATGTATCCCATCCTTCCCATCCCATGCTTATGTATCGCATCCTTCCCATTCCATGCTTATGTATCCCATCCTTCCCATTCCATGCTTATGTATCCCATCCTTCCCATCCCATGCTTATGTATCGCATCCTTCCCATCCCATCCTTCCCATCCCATGCTTATGTATCGCATCCTTCCCATTCCATGCTTATGTATCCCATCCTTCCCATTCCATGCTTATGTATCCCATCCTTCCCATCCCATGCTTATGTATCGCATCCTTCCCATCCCATCCTTCCCATCCCATGCTTATGTATCGCATCCTTCCCATCCCATCCTTCCCATCCCATCCTTCCCATCCCATGCTTATGTATCGCATCCTTCCCATCCCATCCTTCCCATCCCATGCTTATGTATCGCATCCTTCCCATTCTATGCTTATGTATCGCATCCTTCCCATCCCATGCTTATGTATCCCATCCTTCCCATCCCATGCTTATGTATCCCATCCTTCCCATTCCATGCTTATGTATCCCATCCTTCCCATTCCATGCTTATGTATCCCATCCTTCCCATCCTATGCTTATGTATCCCATCCTTCCCATCCCATGCTTATGTATCGCATCCTTCCCATCCCATGCTTATGTATCCCATCCTTCCCATCCCATGCTTATGTATCCCATCCTTCCCATCCCATGCTTATGTATCCCATCCTTCCCATCCCATGCTTATGTATCCCATCCTTCCCATCCCATGCTTATGTATCCCATCCTTCCCATCCCATGCTTATGTATCGCATCCTTCCCATTCCATGCTTATGTATCCCATCCTTCCCATTCCATGCTTATGTATCCCATCCTTCCCATCCCATGCTTATGTATCCCATCCTTCCCATCCCATGCTTATGTATCCCATCCTTCCCATTCCATGCTTATGTATCCCATCCTTCCCATCCCATGCTTATGTATCCCATCCTTCCCATTCCATGCTTATGTATCGCATCCTTCCCATCCCATGCTTATGTATCCCATCCTTCCCATCCCATGCTTATGTATCGCATCCTTCCCATCCCATCCTTCCCATTCCATGCTTATGTATCGCATCCTTAGCATCCCATGCTTATGTATACCATCCTTACAATCCCATGCTTATGTATCCCATCCTTCCCATCCCATGCTTATGTATCGCATCCTTCCCATCCCATGCTTATGTATCGCATCCTTCCCATCCCATGCTTATGTATCCCATCCTTCCCATCCCATGCTTATGTATCGCATCCTTCCCATCCTATGCTTATGTATCCCATCCTTCCCATCCCATGCTTATGTATCGCATCCTTCCCATCCTATGCTTATGTATCCCATCCTTCCCATCCTATGCTTATGTATCCCATCCTTCCCATCCCATCCTTCCCATCCCATGCTTATGTATCCCATCCTTCCCATCCCATGCTTATGTATCGCATCCTTCCCATCCCATGCTTATGTATCCCATCCTTCCCATCCCATGCTTATGTATCCCATCCTTCCCATCCCATGCTTATGTATCCCATCCTTCCCATCCCATGCTTATGTATCCCATCCTTCCCATCCCATGCTTATGTATCCCATCCTTCCCATCCCATGCTTATGTATCCCATCCTTCCCATCCCATGCTTATGTATCCCATCCTTCCCATTCCATGCTTATGTATCCCATCCTTCCCATCCCATGCTTATGTATCCCATCCTTCCCATTCCATGCTTATGTATCGCATCCTTCCCATCCCATGCTTATGTATCCCATCCTTCCCATCCCATGCTTATGTATCCCATCCTTCCCATCCCATGCTTATGTATCCCATCCTTCCCATTCCATGCTTATGTATCGCATCCTTCCCATCCCATGCTTATGTATCCCATCCTTCCCATCCCATGCTTATGTATCGCATCCTTCCCATCCCATCCTTCCCATTCCATGCTTATGTATCGCATCCTTAGCATCCCATGCTTATGTATACCATCCTTACAATCCCATGCTTATGTATCCCATCCTTCCCATCCCATGCTTATGTATCCCATCCTTCCCATCCCATGCTTATGTATCGCATCCTTCCCATCCCATGCTTATGTATCGCATCCTTCCCATCCCATGCTTATGTATCCCATCCTTCCCATCCCATGCTTATGTATCGCATCCTTCCCATCCTATGCTTATGTATCCCATCCTTCCCATCCCATGCTTATGTATCGCATCCTTCCCATCCTATGCTTATGTATCCCATCCTTCCCATCCTATGCTTATGTATCCCATCCTTCCCATCCCATCCTTCCCATCCCATGCTTATGTATCCCATCCTTCCCATCCCATGCTTATGTATCGCATCCTTCCCATCCCATGCTTATGTATCCCATCCTTCCCATCCCATGCTTATGTATCCCATCCTTCCCATCCTATGCTTATGTATCCCATCCTTCCCATCCCATGCTTATGTATCCCATCCTTCCCATCCCATGCTTATGTATCGCATCCTTCCCATCCTATGCTTATGTATCCCATCCTTCCCATTCCATGCTTATGTATCGCATCCTTCCCATCCCATGCTTATGTATCCCATCCTTCCCATCCCATGCTTATGTATCCCATCCTTCCCATCCCATGCTTATGTATCGCATCCTTCCCATCCCATGCTTATGTATCCCATCCTTCCCATCCCATCCTTCCCATCCCATGCTTATGTATCGCATCCTTCCCATCCCATGCTTATGTATCCCATCCTTCCCATCCCATGCTTATGTATCGCATCCTTCCCATCCTATGCTTATGTATCCCATCCTTCCCATTCCATGCTTATGTATCGCATCCTTCCCATCCCATGCTTATGTATCCCATCCTTCCCATCCCATGCTTATGTATCCCATCCTTCCCATCCCATCCTTCCCATCCCATGCTTATGTATCGCATCCTTCCCATCCCATGCTTATGTATCCCATCCTTCCCATCCCATCCTTCCCATCCCATGCTTATGTATCCCATCCTTCCCATCCCATGCTTATGTATCCCATCCTTCCCATTCCATGCTTATGTATCCCATCCTTCCCATCCCATCCTTCCCATCCTATGCTTATGTATCGCATCCTTCCCATCCCATGCTTATGTATCCCATCCTTCCCATCCCATGCTTATGTATCCCATCCTTCCCATCCCATGCTTATGTATCCCATCCTTCCCATCCCATGCTTATGTATCCCATCCTTCCCATCCCATGCTTATGTATCCCATCCTTCCCATCCCATGCTTATGTATCCCATCCTTCCCATCCCATGCTTATGTATCCCATCCTTCCCATCCTATGCTTATGTATCGCATCCTTCCCATCCCATGCTTATGTATCCCATCCTTCCCATCCCATGCTTATGTATCCCATCCTTCCCATCCCATGCTTATGTATCGCATCCTTCCCATCCTATGCTTATGTATCCCATCCTTCCCATCCTATGCTTATGTATCCCATCCTTCCCATCCCATCCTTCCCATCCCATGCTTATGTATCGCATCCTTCCCATCCCATGCTTATGTATCCCATCCTTCCCATCCCATGCTTATGTATCGCATCCTTCCCATCCCATGCTTATGTATCCCATCCTTTCCATCCCATGCTTATGTATCCCATCCTTCCCATCCCATGCTTATGTATCCCATCCTTCCCATCCCATGCTTATGTATCGCATCCTTCCCATCCCATGCTTATGTATCCCATCATTCCCATCCCATGCTTATGTATCCCATCCTTCCCATCCCATGCTTATGTATCCCATCCTTCCCATCCCATGCTTATGTATCGCATCCTTCCCATCCCATCATTCCCATCCCATGCTTATGTATCGCATCCTTCCCATCCCATGCTTATGTATCGCATCCTTCCCATCCTATGCTTATGTATCCCATCCTTCCCATCCTATGCTTATGTATCCCATCCTTCCCATCCCATCCTTCCCATTCCATGCTTATGTATCCCATCCTTCCCATCCCATGCTTATGTATCGCATCCTTCCCATCCCATGCTTATGTATCCCATCCTTCCCATCCCATGCTTATGTATCCCATCCTTCCCATCCCATCCTTCCCATCCCATCCTTCCCATCCCATGCTTATGTAGTTACATCGTTACATAGTAGATGAGGTTGAAAAAAGACATGTCCATCAAGTTCAACCTATGCTAAATTTAGACGACAGATACTTATCCTATATCTGTACTTACAGTATATTGATCCAGAGGAAGGCAAACAAAAATCCCCAGTAAAATATCGAATGATATCTCATAAGGGGAAAAAACGATTCCTTCCTGACTCCAAATATTAGCAATCAGATTACTCCCTGCATGAACATCCTTCCCATGTTTACTTATTTGGTATATCCCTGTATACCTTCCCTTTCTAAAAATATGTCCAACCTTTTTTTAAACATATCTATTGTATCTGCCATCCCAGTCTGCATGGGTAATGAATGACACAGTGTAACTGCCCTTACTGTAAAGAACCCTTTCCTTTGTTGCTGGTCAAAAGAAGGGGAAGGAGGAAACCCCGTAACTGTTAACAAACCACAAGGTATGTCTATTTAGAATACCTGGTGTCACCGAGTCTCAAAGTGAAATGATTCGTCTCCAGGTCACTGTGACCCTAACATATGGGTCCATGGTGACAATGCCACTGCCCTGAAAATAATCACACTGCAAAATAAAGTGCTATTATGTATCAATATCCTTCTCATTTGCCATTATACCTGAAATATAAATAACTACAGTACACGTTTATATTGTTGTTGCATTAAAATACATATCTATTGTGGCATCCAATAGTGGGAGAAAAACATTGGCCAGCACCTGGTAATACATGGTTTGCCCTCATTTGTTATCTACTGCAAAGATGAAGAGTGCTGCCCTATGCGTTTCTACTAGTATTTACAGTGTGTGGGATATACAGGGCAGTCCCTGCGTGGGATATACAGGGCAGTCCCTGCGTGGGATATACAGGGCAGTCCCTGCGTGGGATATACAGGCCAATCCCTGCGTGGGATATACAGGCCAATCCCTGTGTGGGATATACAGGACAGTCCCTGCGTGGGATATACAGGACAGTCCCTGCGTGGGATATACAGGGCAGTCCCTGCGTGGGATATACAGGCCAATCCCTGTGTGGGATATACAGGGCAGTCCATGCGTGGGATATACAGGGCAGTCCCTGCGTGGGATATACAGGCCAATCCCTGTGTGGGATATACAGGCCAATCCCTGCGTGGGATATACAGGGCAGTCCCTGCGTGGGATATACAGGGCAGTCCCTGTATGGGATATACAGGACAGTCCCTGCACGGGATAAACAGGGCAGTCCCTGTGTGGGATATACAGGACAGTCCCTGTGTGGTATATACAGGGCCGTCCCTGCGTGGGATATACAGGACAGTCCCTGCGTGCGATATACAGGACAGTCCCTGCGTGCGATATACAGGACAGTCCCTGTATGGGATATACAGGGCAGTCCCTGCGTGGGATATACAGGCCAATCCCTGTGTGGGATATACAGGCCAATCCCTGCGTGGGATATACAGGGCAGTCCCTGCGTGGGATATACAGGGCAGTCCCTGTATGGGATATACAGGACAGTCCCTGCACGGGATAAACAGGGCAGTCCCTGTGTGGGATATACAGGACAGTCCCTGTGTGGTATATACAGGGCCGTCCCTGCGTGGGATATACAGGACAGTCCCTGCGTGCGATATACAGGACAGTCCCTGCGTGCGATATACAGGACAGTCCCTGTATGGGATATACAGGACAGTCCCTGCGTGGGAGCACCTGCAAGAACTCTTAAGTATGCGCTAACCAGAATGTGAAGGAGCGATACGAGGGAGTGCGCCCCCTGGAATTGTTTATTTTTGTGCTATGGCAAAACAGACTGTTCTTTAAGCAAATGGCATCTTGTGTTTGCTTGCTCCAACACACAGTCATGCTGGGAGAAAAAGAACAGCTTGCCTCTTTGTCTAACATTAAACACGGATTTTTGTACGTTTATGTTAACCTCAATAACCTCACCCTTGTCGCTGCGGCTTAGCTGCGATGGCAGCACGGCTCACACCCTGCATACACCGCTTCTGTTTTGCATTATTTCCATAGAGGTACCGGCAGAGGCCGCTCTAGGTTTTTGGGGGGCCTAAGCAGACCCAGGATGGCAAGTTGTTGGGCAGGGGGAGGGGGGGGGTGGCACAGGTCCAATTGGTTGAGTGGGAGTGGGGTTTGGCAGGGGACGTGCGCGTCCAGAGGGTAGAAACCCCAATGCTGTCGCCTGCAGCGATCAGAGCTAAAATGGGGGAGAACTCCGCGCCTCTAGGTGCTGGCCCTGTAGAAGTACACTGTAAAACTTTTTCATGGAACAACATCTACAGAACAATGTACGCGACTCAACTTGCTTCGCACAAACTCTAGCAAAAGGTCAGGCAGTCCGAGCTGCTTCTGTTATTGGCGCCTATTATTTTTTGCCTTGAGAAGGGACTCCCAAAAAGCCTAAAGACTGCTACAGTAAACTGGTGCCAGACTTATATGTATGTATGTCTTTATTTATACTGTATAGCGCCATTAATGTACATAGCGCTTCACAGCAGTAATACACGTGACAATCATATAAATAACAAATAATACAAATAACAGATAATGGGAATAAGTGCTTCAGACATAAAAGTAACATTTAGGAAAAGGAGTCCCTGCACCGAAGAGCTTACAATCTAATTGGTAAGTAGGAAGAACGTTAAGCAGGTGTGTTTTAAGGTGGGACTTAAAGGTGGATAGAGAGGGTGCTAGTCGGGTATTGAGGGGAAGGGCATTCCAGAGGTGTGGGGCAGTCAGTGAGAAAAGTTTAAGGTGGGAGAGGGCTTTAGATACAAAGGGGGTAGAGAGAAGACATCGTTGAGCAGAACACAAGAGTCGGGATGGTGCATAGTGAGAAATTAGGGCTGAGATATAAGTAGGAGCAGAAGCGTGTAAAGCTTTTGTAGCCCCGAGGTAAATTTACACTTTCCGGCCCCCCTCCGCGAGTGCCGTGTGGTAGCGGGTGCCGCCGGAGGCTGCGACGGACCCGCCGGCACTTCGCGAGGGTGGGGGCCAGTGCAGGGAGCAGCGCGAGGTGTTGAGGCGCAGGCCGGTTGCCGGGGACGCGATCGGGCCGTCGCTAAGGCCGCGATCGCGTTGCCACCGGCTCGGCGGCTGAAGGAGAGGGCGCCGCCATTGCGCGTTAGTTCGCGCATGCGCAGTAGGCTGCAAGCGCAGGAAAGGCCCCAGACAGGTCGCGCATGCGCAGGTAGGACCCCAGAGCTAGGGAGGGATCACGCGAGAGTAGGGAAGTGTAGAGAGAGGTTGTGGCGGCCATTAGGAGTTCGCGCATGCGCCAGGCAAGTGCGCACGCGGCCCCAATGCTTAGGCAGCCCCCTGGGAACTACAATTCCCAGGAGGCATAGGGAGACAGGCACCAGGTGCCTGATAGCGGCCAATAGGGCTGGAGGAAGCTCAGCCCGGGAATATAGATACATTTCCCGGGCTTTGCACAGGCAGTCAGGAAGAGGCAGAGTAAGGAGTAGGAAGGGTGTAGGGAGCGAGTGGCTCCTGCACCAGGTAAGGGTTCTCCTTAGGTCCCCAGGCAGGCCCCAATTCCCGGTAAGGGCAGGGGGTAACTGAAGAGGGACGGCCCTAGATAAGGAGGTCACCCTTACTGTAGGTGTGAAAGGTGCAGGTTTGGCAGTGCCACCGCGGGTAGTGCTGTGCGCACTGGCAAATAGGCACAGAGTGTGTGCAGTTGATTATCGCTGCGGGTATCCAGGTGGCTGTGTACGATTGCCAGCTGTGTGTGTCGCTGCATGTGCTGGGCGCAGTGTGTGCAGCGTGTGTGAATGTCTGCAGGCTGACGGTGAGAGCGGTGTGTCTGCTGCAGGCTGTTATTATCTAGGAGTAGCGAGTAGCTATATGTTAGGGAGGATTAGGGACTTGGGTAGCTAGGGGAGTGGGGCAGGGTATTACTCCACAGGCCCTAGGAGATTTCCCCCAAGCCACCCCAGGTTGCGGTTCATCAGGGACAGGCCCTAGGTTAGGGTTCCTGTCACGTTAGGGTTAGTTAGGAAGAGATAGGAATAGCGGCGGTTGCTGTTCCCGTGATTCGGTTGCTGTTACCGTGAGACGGTTGTGTTCCCGTGAAGCGGTGGGACCCTCGTTGGGGTTCCTGGAGAAGTACCTGGATAGGATCAGACGGATGCATCGCACGTCTGACCCTTTGAGAAGAGTGTTGCACGCCCGAGCATCGGAGTGCTCGGAAGGTATTTCCACATAAGTGCACCAACAGGCCTAACAGATAATCTAGTGACTGCGCAGTCACCCACGACCTTTGTAGGAGTACGGGACATTGGGTGTGGGGGATTACAGGACACTGGGTGGGAACACCGGACATTGGGCCTGAGGTGATAAGGTTATGATGTTATGTAATGTGTGATATGTGGGTTAGTAAAGTGTTAGTTATTGTTTTATCGTATACGTGTGTTATTGTATTTCTTACCCAGGGCTATCTTTCATAACGGGGATCCTGGGTAAGTGGAGGCGCTGCACCAGGTAAATGGTAAGGGTTTCCCCAGGCTCCCAGCTAGCGGAGGCTCAGATCTCCTGGAGCCACAGGTGTGATACAGTTACCAGTAGTTCCTTAGAAGAGGTGTGCCGGAAGGAAAGGGACCGGTTAGACCACAAGGGGCCAATGTGAGATTGGGTGGGTCAGGCCGGTTCACAAAAAGGGCTACACTTTAAAAGTGAGGACAATTGAGTGCGAGATGCAGGATTTGATAGGAAGCCAGGAGAGGGATTTCAGCAGGGGAGACGCGGAGGCAGATTTAGGAAAGAGTAGAGTGATTCTGGCAGTAGCGTTTAGGATAGATTGTTGGGGAGAAAGGTGAGAGGCAGGAAGGCCGGACAGCAAGAGGTTACAGCAATTACTTGCGCATAAGCGAACTAAGTTACAGCTTAGGGTCTCACCTTATGAGGGGCCTCAAAAAAAAAAGAACAAAATGAATGCATTTCAAATTTAAAATCAGATTATCAATAAAGAAGATTCTCTATAAATATGGACATTTTCGTTCAAATATGACCCGAAGCATCATGTGCATTGAAAGGGACAAACTTCGTAGCTCAGCATTTGAAGACATCATTGACTTTGCTCTCCAAAAATCACGAAAGAAAATGTTTTAATATTAAAATAAACGTGATGTGCAAACACTGTTCACTGTAACTTTACACCGTCATCTTTGTATACAGCAATGCTAGTATAATGCTTTCATTCATTTCCGTGTCATGTTTATATTTTCAATGGTTCCTTCAGTCAGAATAATAAAATCTCTCTCTCATTTTTCTTGGCACTTGGACTTGACAAAGCTTAAGGTCTCAGAAGGTCAAAGACCGGTTGTAAGAGATGTGTGCAGAGGTACATTTAATGGAGACCGATTAGGGTGAAATGAAATCCTGGCTTTACTGAGCCTGTTCCTTTAAGCAGCAGTTTTAAGGCAAAACATATGTACAAAATAAACAAACACCTACCCCCTTGTAAGGGCTAACTTACTTCCCCAGTGCCTATCTGTAGGGCTGGAGGGATAATCCCATTACCAGCCTATCACCCAAAGTCTCAGGATGTACCTTAAGCAGGTGGCCCTTCATGTCAGTCTCTGGCAGGTTCCTTGGTCCTCTGTGTCCAGGAATATAGGTCTCTAGGTGTCTGGGTCTCAGCACAGCCTTTGTGCTCAAGACAGTGTCTGTGTCCAGGCTCCTCTGCTCTCCTGTGTCAGCACAGTTGTGTGCTATGGAATCCTCTCTAGACTTCTCTCAAAGGAGGCTTTTCAACCTATCTGATTGCCAGGTGGAGACTGGTTAGTTGACTGTCTGCAATTAACCAGCTTACTGCTGGATTTCTGAATGCTAGAGGCTTTTATTTAAACAGGGATAAGTCCCCGTTATACCGGTCCTGAGGGTAGCCCCAGTTTTATTTCGTAGCTACATAGTACTATGAATCATTTTCCATTGGGTGAAAGTCACGACAGACAAAGGATGAATGGTGCATCTAAATAGATTCGCAGAACAAAGATTTCAGGAAGAGAAGAGAATACAATCATGTTGATAGCATCTTTCACTTGTTACACTGTTAATACCCAGAACCTAGCCGGATGGACAGTTGGAAGCATAATGTACATCCTATAGCACATCAGATGTTAAAACAATGGTGAGGATCACCCTCAGATATCACATTTAAAAGACCCACAGTCTACAAGATGCTGTTTTCTTACTAAAGCCCGTCAACAAAACAAGTGTTAAAATAATATATACAGGGGTATAGCTGCTATTACATTCAATACATTGATCCTCTTGTTGACAGATTGTGTCTTTATTCCTTTATTGTGTGCTGGGGACCCCTGTATATATTACTGACTTGCTTGGATATACGGATGTGGTTGTGGAGTGCTACCTAGCACACATACTTTTTAAGTGTTAAAATAAGTGTGAATTTTTATCCTGCAAACTGTTAATGCAGAAAGCACAGATAAGTAACCCATGGGTGTACCTGCAAGTCTTACACAGGTCCCCCCAAACATGTTTAATTTACCCTACTGGTACATGTCATGTAGTGGAGAAACTGCAGACAAGGATTCTGGGTAATGGCATGCAAATGAGCTCACGGAGTGTGTCACTTGGTAACGTCCAATCTATTTTGAGCATGGATGTTACACTAGAGCAGGAGTGGCCAACTCCAGTCCTAAAGGGCCAGCAACAGGTCAGGTTTTAAGGATATTCCTGCTTCAGAACAGGTGGCTCAATCAATGGCTTAGTCAATGACTGAGCCACTGATTGATCCACCTGTGCTGATGCAGGGATATCCTTAACTAGTCTGTCGGAGGCCATTGAGGACTGGAGTTGGCCACCCTTGGTATAAGTAATTATAGTATTACAGGATATACCAAATCAGTGTTTTTCAACCTTCTTTTGAGCGAGGGCACCCCTGAAGGATTTGTCAAATGTCGGGGCACCCCTACATTTTAGACCTCTCATACACTCACCCTCTATTTCACAAGCAAACACCCAACACACTCACTTAACCACACACCTCAAACATAACAGTCACTCACGCGTCCTGGACTGTCTAAAGTTGGAGAGGCTGAGAGAGGAGAGTGTCTACGTCTCCAGGAAGCGCCGGAGGTGCCCGCTGAGCAGTCAGCTGAGGTGTCCCCCTTCGCCCGCGGCACCCTTGGCAAAAGGTCGCGGCACACCTGGGTTCCCCCAGCACAGGGAAAACACTGTCCTAAATAGCTGGAACCTAATAATAGTAATAACGATAAAGAAAAATTAAGGATTTGCTTTATTAAATAAGAATTTAATTATAATTATTATTATTAATAATAATAATAACAACAATGAAAAATGAAGGATTGGCTTTATTAATAAGAATTTAATTATAATTATTATTAATAATAATAATAATAATAATAACAATAAAGAAAAATGAAGGATTGGCTTTATTAATAAGAATTTAATTATAATTATTATTAATAATAATAATAATAATAATAACAATAAAGAAAAATGAAGGATTGGCTTTATTAATAAGAATTTAATTATAATTATTATTAATAATAATAATAACAATAAAGAAAAATGAAGGATTGGCTTTATTAATAAGAATTTAATAATAATAATTATTATTAGTAGTAATAATAATAATAATAATATGTGGGGGGTAGTAAAAGAAAAATGAAAGAGTAGCATTAGACTGAACTTGTACCAACTTTACTTGGTTGCACGAAAAAAGGTAAAAAAAATAAAAAAACATGAATACAAAAGTATGCATTTCTGACCCGGCAGTATCCGTTTTGTGTCTGTACAGTATAGATATAATGACAGTGCTCTGTTATGTTGGTAAATAAAATGGTGTGATGCGTCCTGCGCAAGAACCACAGCAGGAGATGGTTCCTCTAATTGATGCCATTTGCATTTCAAACGCAGCTCTTACAAGCAGCCAGCGGCACAGCGATGAAATCCATGCAAACCGCAGACGTGGGAAAGGAAATGTCAAAATTAGTACACCACTGGGAATATATAGGGGTTACGTTGTAAAAAATATATCAAGTGCAAAGAACTCGCAGCTTATTATTTAAAGCAGGGTTAAAAACTACAGACTCCCAGTGATGAAGTATGAGATAATCCCCCCACTAAATCCCAGATGCACCAAGCTCCGATAAATCAGTGGAAATATGAGGTTACCTAAAATAGTAACAGAAGTTTAAGGCTTAACACACTGTCGCATTAAGTTATGCAGCGCATACAGATGCAGCGGGTTTGTGGAAACGCCACCCAGCAGAGGTGGTAGGGGGTTAATACACCTAATAAAGGAACTCAAGCATGCCTGGGGAAGACATGAGGCTTCTAAATATGAAAGAAAGCCCAGGGATCAAGTAGCGTCTGCGGTTTTACAGCAGATCGGAAATGGGCAGAGTAGGGGGGTCAATTGGTTATTATCTACCATCAAATGGTTTGCTACTATGTGACACCACGTGATCCCTGTATACAGAACATGTACTTGGGAAAGGTGCAGCTGCATGATAGGTTCATTCACCTTTATCATCACACTCATTGCCACTTGTTTGGCATCTGAAACCTACTTTCCACTGCGGCGGTGTAGTGCACTGGTTCTCAACTCCCGTCCTCAAGGGCCGCCAGCAGGTCATGTTTTAATGGATATCCCTGCTTCAGCGTAGCTGGCTCAATCAAAATGACTGGGTCACTGATGGAGCCGTCTGTTCTTAAGCAGGGATATCCTTAAAATCTGACCCATCGGTGGCCCATGAGGACTGGAGTTGGGATACCGCTGGTGCAGCGGACCGCAAAGCAGACGAGAAGGCCGCGTCCATACTGTGCACGCAGCGCGAACAACAGGCCGCGCCTCTATTAGAAAAGCTATAGAGCGATGAGGGTGTACCGCTCACGTGACGTCACGGCCACACCTCCCCGTCGCTGTGGATCTCAGGCCACACAGACAGACAGGCGCGTGTGACGCCATGTCACTACATCCGAGGCCCAGCTGTACACATCAGGATGGGGGGGGGCTGCATGGTGATATGTCTCTTGGGTGCCTCGTTTTACGCAATGAAATTTGATTCCAGATACCCGTTCGTCACCGAGCAACGGGCGATCGTTCGATACAGTGAAGAAGCGTGGCTGATCACACCGCGTTGCTATGAAACCTGTACTGATAAGCCGAGCACATTGCTTTGTATTGACATGGAGCGTACTGCAGCCTTCTGATGGGGTTTTGTCTTCTCCCAATCGGGCTAAGCAGTTAACTCACAACTGGTGTGTGTGCGGAGAGAGATTGGTTTCCCGAGCGACACGGTATTTAAAATGACACAGTCCTGCATTGTGTCACACTTTACAGTCCCAAGCGCTACTTATCAACTTGTACTGGATTTGCAACATAGCGAAAAAAGAAGTAGGCATGTAATAAAATATGCCCGGAGAGGAGCGGGCAGTACTGTATGTATCAGCGCAGGAGAGGAGCGGGCAGTACTGTATTTATCAGCGCTGGAGAGGAGCGGGCAGTACTGTATTTATCAGTGCAGGAGAGGAGCAGGCAGTACTGTTTGTATCAGCGCAGGAGAGGAGCACTTGTTTTTGTAATCCTTCCCCATTTCTTGATATATTGGTCAATCATGCCCATATATATGGGCATGATGTACCAATGAATGGGTGAAGGGTGGGTATAGTGGGTCCGGGGTGGGTGGTTAGGCATCCCGGGTGGATAGCGGGTCAGGGTGGGTTAACCCCTTAATTACTATAGCGTTTTTTAACCGCTACGGTGATTAATGCTGCAGTTCAAGCGCCCGTTTTTTTTGGTTTTTTTTAGTTTTTTTTTTTTACTTCAATAGTTTCATGTGGGCAATCTCTACTTACCTAAAGAACTGCATAGCTGCCGGTCAATTCGTTCTACGTCTATTGATCAGCGAAGTTTGACGACATCTTTAAATATGGGGAATGTACTGTAAATGGTTGCTATAGTAACAAGCATGCTTGTTAAAATACAATACAAGAAAATTGGTCTGTCAAAGTTGTTGTTTTTTAAACAGAAAATGCTAAAAGTATTTTTTCTTACTACAGAACTGATTTATTAAAAAAAAACACACATGCAGGATATTGCTTGAACTGCAGCTTTAAGAGGCTATGAGCCATTAGAATGTATTTATTATGTATTCTTGCTGACATTAGAGGACAGGGATATGCAGTAAGCTGACGAGGATGCCCTTCATAATGAAGGGGTAAGTCGAACTGTTTTTATTTACTTTATTTATGCTTGCTAATGTTGTGATCAATAATGGGCAAATATTCTATTATCCTTATCTGGATAATAGTTATTTTGCCCATTACTGTACTGTATGTGTTTGGTGGGGGGAGGGGGAGGGGTGGGTATTGATTTAAATGTAGGCCATGTTTTATTTTTTGACATACAGGATTGGTACCTCAGGCCTGCGGGGACCCACGGGAACCACCCGAGGACCCCCGGACGCCCACGGTACCACCTGAGGACCCACGGGGGACACCTGTGGGGAAGAACCGGGCGCCCCACAGGTGTGGGGCCCGGCGGACCCGCAGGGACCACTCGCGGGCCCCAGATACCCGTAGGAATTACCCGTGGGCCCCCAGACACCCATGGGGACGACCCGGGGACCCCCAGACACTCGCGGGAAACCCCCCATGGACCCCATTGGGGCCTGCGAGTACCACCTGCAGGCCCACGGAGCCTAGCGGGGACCCGTGGGTACCCCCCAGGCTGGGACTACCAGGCCCCGTGAGCCTAGGGTATTGTGTGTGTAAAATAATAAATCATGGTTTTATGGGGGGGCGCAGGGGGTGGGTGGTGTATTGGTGCTTACTAAATATTTTTAAATTTAAATTGTATTACTAGTGTAGATGAGGAGAGGGTCTCCAGAGCAGAACCGCGTTTGTTTCAGGTCCGGGGACCCCCTACTTCCGGAGATACAGGCCCCGTTATGGGGTGCCGGTATCCCCTATGCACGGTCACGTGATCGGGACATTTCCCTGCATAGGAGATACCGGCACCCCGGCCTGTATCTCGGGAAGTAGGGGGTCCCCGGACCTGAAACCAACGCGGTTCATCTCAGGAGACCCCCTGCTACAATACACAGTAATAACATTTATTTTTTCGCAGAGCAGCGGATCTCTCTGCAGCAAATACAACTTGCCAGGTGAGCCCTTATCGGAGGGCAGGTTCTATCACCGCTGGCAACTCACCATGTTTGGAAATGTTGCTCTCACTGGCATTTGGCCCTTTCTGCATACCGTGCGAGCAACACGGCCAAAAATGGTGAATCAAAACACGCTGCAATTTTTTCTTTTAACTGAGCTTTCTGCATAGGCCCCTATATTGGGTTCCATACAAAAGCAGCCCAATCTACAAATAACCCATGCTTCAAATCATAACAACTGCATTCTACGTTGCCTTATTTCCATAACGTGCAGCTGCTTGGGAAGTAGCGTTGTATATTGCTGACATTGACACATAGACCCAATTCCCCAACCTAAGAAAAAGCAAAACTGCACGGGAGCGATAAGCTTTGACGGATCTGCTAGCAGCATTTTCGCTAGCACTGAAAAACCTCATTTCTAATTATTGACAAAATGCCCTTTTACTGCTAGAGGCCTCATACACAGACAATTACACTGGGTTACTATTGTGATGCAGGAAATAAAAAGGTTTGCCAAAAAAATCACACCTGGCTAGCACTTGCATTTCTTTGAATCAATAACTTAGCAGCTTAATTCTATATATGCCAAAGCAGCCGTCCCGGCCGTTTATCGCCAACAGTCCCCATAAACTTTCATGGGGAATTCAAGCCTTAAAGGGCCCCAACAACCACTTTGACAGATATGCAGTCTTTATCAGAAGGCCACTCTCCTCCAAAGGATGTATGTGGGCAGCCACCTCAAAGATACAATCATGAAAGCATTTTTCTTAAAGCTGCAGACCAAGAAATATCCTACGTGTTTTTTTTTTTAATAAATCAGTTCTGTACTATGAGAAAATGCTTGTAGCATTTTTTTTAAACCCCACTCTGAATTACATTTTTAATGTATTATAATGTAACAAGCATTTTTTGTTTCTATAGCAACCATTTACAAAGTCATATCTCCTTCCTCTTCTGAAACAGGCTCTGGCACACCTCTTTTTTTTTTTTAAAGCCCAGCCCTCTTGCAGTACACCAATTGTATCTAGTGACTACCTGATCACATGATCTTCCCCACAGAACTTTGCGTCTTTGGTCCTCTTCTGCTGCACTGAAGAGAATAGATCGATTAGCAACTTAGCTAATTACTTATCATTGTGTGGATTGTATTGATGCACATATTACAGGGGGGAGAGAAACGGCAACTTGGACTGATGCTATAAAGAAACACCATTATAAGTAAATTAGAAACCAGTACACTGACCAACAGGAGGATAAAACATACAAAGTGCTGGTGGCAAAGACATTAACTGAAGCCATAACCTTGTGCATTCCCAAGACACTCGTTGATCACTGTATCGTTCTGCTACACTGTATGTTGATAGTAGAAGGTCGGCTTTACACACTAATAGAAAATATAGCAGAAATATCCTGAGAGCTGAGAGTTACTGTAACACTTATTGATGTCAATGTTTGGGTGTCCACTGTAAGTCGCGAAGAAGGTACAACCAGCCACGAAACGTTGACATCAATAACCGTTAACCTGGTTGACTCCAACGTTTGCTTTGGTGTTTGTGTCACATTCTCTGCTAATCCGTCCAGCGTTACATAATACGGTGATTGAGTTAGAGATTTACATTTCATGAACATTTGCTGTTACTTGTTTTGCAAGAATTGAAATCCCTTTATTGCCCATCCCTTTGATCACTTACATTGTTTTTCTTTACCATGTCTGTCAATGTATATATACTGCCTGCTGCCTTCCCTTATATCTGCCGCTACCTTTATGTCCTTGGAATAACACAATAATCTCTATAATTGATTCTCATGTTCCCTGTAAAAAGCACCTCAGCCGGCACAGAACAACAACGGCCGCCAGATATATTTTCCTTTTGATGTCTTTCTCCCATTTCTGTTTGTTCAGGGTTATTATATATGGTGCTACACACAACAACAAAGCCAAAGTCCTCCGCAGAATCAATGTCCCTTTGAACATTTCCCAGATTCTTGAGCCGGTGTCCAGATAAAAAGCCCAGTGTGTCCCTTTGTGTCACTAGGTTTTGGATCCCAAAGGTTTCACGGAAATCAATTGGGTTAATGCAGCAATGGTGAATTGTGTAACAAAGGGAGATGAAGGAGTTATTTAGTGGGAAGAACCCTATGGCATACAGTATGTATCAAGAAACAAGTGGTGCCATTTGGGGGCAAAAAACTGTATCTCATATACAGTGGTTGACAAATCACCAAAAAATCTACTCGCCACACAAAAAAATCTACTCGCCACCTAGTACCAAACGTGTGCTGCTTGGGCCAATATTTACTCGCCCGGGGGTTAAATCCACTCGCCCGGGGCGTGCAAATGTATAGGTTTGTCGAACACTGCTAATATATATCAAAGAAAAAATATATTCAAATGAATATGTTTTTTTTTTCTTTCATAAATCAGCAGCAATGATATTGCCCCAGAAATGCCCCCACTTTTTCATTGATGCACAGTCTTTTAAGCGGGTAAACCTGGTTTGAAGACCAGGGTCACCTTGTGACTTTGGGCAAGTCATTTTACCTCCCTGTGCATTTTCGGGGCGTGGGACTCATTATGCCTGAAAAATGTTATGTCAGTGCTGTATATTACATTATTTTTATTACTGCTAATGAGGCTAAGTGTCTCCATACACTTATACAATATTACAAGAAAAGAGGGATATTTGGGCTCAAAAAGGTACATCAAAGTCAGCTGAAGGTGCTAACCTCTAACAGTGTGGCCACTCTGAATACATTGTATCCGTTAAAAGAAGAAGAAAAAAAGGCGTCACACCTAAAAAGTACCTGGATGCTAACCTTAAGATAACATATTTCGAAGGCAGGTATTGAGTTGGAAATTCTCATACCATTTATTGTGGAGTCATGATGAAAGAAAGGTTTCGAGCCATGCAGGGCGTTCGTCAGGTCGCTTATGGCCATTGTCTCTTCCTCGTAGATGGTGAGCAAAGAAGGATGGGTGGCTGGGTTTCTCCTTTCTTCCATGTAGTAACAGAGGAGGCAGAGGGAGTACAGTAGGTGGTATGATATTTTTTATTGGACCAACAAGTCGTTGAAATGTTCCAGGCTTTCGAATCTCTCAGGGTCCTTCATCAGGTATGCCCTGACCCTAAAAGGTTAGAAAGCTTGTAACATATCAATTATAGGGTGGTCCAATAAAAGATATCATACCACCTACTGTACTCCCTCTCCCTCCTTTGTTATTACACGGAAGAAAGGATCAACACGTCCACCCACCCTTCTTTGCTCACCATCTACGAGGAAGAGTTAGTGGCCCTAAGAGACCTGCCGAAGAGCCTAGTCGGGCTCAAAATTTGTTGTCGATGTTCCCAGCATTTTGAGCTGCAAACTGTAACATTAGATAATGTTACCGTACTAATTTAAGGTTACATTGTAGCTGCTGAAGGATTGCTTGAAACTGAAATACGGCCATTATGTTGGGCCCCCAATCAGGATTTTGACAGATTTAGAACCGGAGCACCAAATGATTGCCAGCTTAGGTAAGAATGTAGAATTATACATTGTCACATGCTTTACATATATAAATAAGAAAGGGGGGGATGTAGTCTTGATGCTTTAACAAAGTCACAAGTCTCTGGTTCATACTGATGCTAAAAGGGACAGGAACAAAGAATTGTGAATAACATCAAAGCTGTGAATATGTTGAAATCTACATCACATAGAAGGGAAATGCAGTTAGTGATAATGAGGGTGGAGGCACCGTGGAAGAAATGGCTAACAGTGTCCAATACATGATTAATATGCATTGGAAGTCATACACTTCACATATTACAATATTGGTTCCACCATTGGTTTTACAGCCAATGAATGTAAATGAATCCATCTGCAGATGCAAGACTATCTATCGTTCTGTACAACCACCAGCCTGAGGTCATTCAATATGAATATTATCCATCTTCACAGACTCAGCCATTTTCTGCTGTTGGGTTGAAACACGGCCTTTAGTATAGACTTGCAAACCCCAAACTTGGTTGTGAGCGTTGCCCAACAATCCATCTCTTTGTATTCCTTTTAAAAAGGCTGGGCAGAAATCCTCCGTAGGCCGTGATTATACCGGAAAACGCCTGTGGCATTGCATGAGGCCGCGTGGCTCAAAAACAAAATCCATAAATCCAAGGAAATATACCTGTCGCGGCGTGCGCACCGCCTGGAGCCGCAGGGCGGACGACTGGAGAGGAGACAGAGGATTTTGTTATTGGCTGGCGACGGTCGCGTCATGTGAGCGGTTGAGCCAATGAGGGCGAACCGCTCACGGCCAAGCCCCCCTCTGCCCTGTCTCCCCGTTATAATGAAGATGCTGCACAGCGGAAGCGCAGGGTGATATCACAGAATAGCGCCGCCGCCCTGCAGCACTTGGTATAATCGAGCCCTTAGGCTGCTTTTATAGTAGGCGCACGACGGAGCACAGGGTGTCGCGTGCGCCTGCTCTCGAACCATCCCTGCCTGTGATCTGAGGTGACGGGGAGGAGTGGCCGTTACGTCACAAGGCTGGTTCGCCCTCATTGGCTGAACCGCTCACGTGACGCGGCCGTCGTGCGAAAAGACAAAATAATTTGTCTTTTCAAAAATCTGCCGCGCAGTCGCTCTTTATCGCTTGCACGGTTGCGCGCACTATGGGCGGCTTCATTGCGGTCCTGTATTTTGGTCGCGACGCACGCACTGTCACACTCACTATAAACGCGGCCTTAGGGATGTGTTTTGCCAATCATCCATAAATATACAGAGTAGTTTAGCTCAAAACATCATGGGATCTGGGAAAGTTCCCAGCAGGGACCAAAATGACAATCCACTAATAAGACCCCGTGGTTTTAAATGTTGGTCTTACTACACTCTATAGCTGAGATACATAGTGCTCCCGCGCCCCCCCATGCCTGCTCTCCTCTGTTAGCCGCCCCTCTCCTTACCGGGCGGGGTCGTGTAATTTGATGTCATGTTACCGTGGCAACTGTGACGTCACATGACCCCACGGCGTCATTTGACGCTGTGTTGCCATGGTCACGCGTCTTGGAGCCGGCTAAATCACGGTAAGTGGAGTGTTGCAGAGGCGTCGCATTTAATATAATGCCGTGGGGAAGAGTGCAGGACCTCTGTAACCGCCCGCGGCCCCCCAGAAGAATTTCTCGCCCCCCTCCCCTCCAGGGGGGCCCGCCCCCCAGTTTGCGCATTGCTGACTTAAATAACACTGTAATTTCCTTGCGTTAGTTCCCTCTCCTCTCCTGTCAGTGTCTGGCTGAGTAACGGCTTAAATGACGTCACATTGTGTGAAGATAAGAGAAAAATTGTGTTTGGGAGATTCCAAACAGCAGCAGTGCATCAAAACCACACGCAGAACAACAATTTGATGAGGTGCAGCCTGACAAGCAAATACATTGATAGCAGTTCAGTTGCAGATTAAAAACGTCTTTCTGAGTAACTATTGATCTTCAAACAGTTGATGAATAATTGTTGTATTCTTTGTGTAAATGTAGGAACACTGTGACAAATTGAAAGAGCAGATCTACTGTAAGGCTGGGGCCATAGAGAGGTGAGGAGTTCCGAGCCGCGCTGACGCTGCGCGAAGGGAGCCGGGGGGGGGGGGGGGGGGGTGGTTGGAGGCGGGGCAGTGACGTCGCTGGTTCAGGCTGATTGGATGTTTTCAGTCGACAGCGTGCTGAACAACAGCTTGGCTGTCGGCTGAAAATTCCAAAGCCTCAGCACGCCTCTCCAGGCATCCTCATTGAGGATGCAGGGGCTCAGCGCTGAGCGTCCGCACGGCTCAGCGCGGCCTGTCCTTCTATGGACTCGGCCTAAGTCATGGACTATGAAACCTGGTTAATATATATAAATCCTCTTCATCACAGTGATAACGTAGATAGTAAACTTTGATGTACTCACTGAGTTTTCCTTTGCAGAGTAAACCGCAGCCGGCCTTGCTCCACTCCGGATCCGGCGACAAGTAAAAGAAAAACGGTGTCGGCACACAGCCCAAAACTCACCACGGGTAGGTAAATAGCATAAACAAAATTTAAATTTATTGGCACATGAACAAGATTTAAAAAAAAAAAACCACTCTAACGCGTTTCGCGTCGGATGGTGCTTTGTCAAAGAGTACAGCGCCATCCGGCGCCGAAACGCGTTCAAGTTTTTATTTAAATCTAGTTCATGTGCCAATAAATTTCAATGTTGTTTATGCTATTTTCCTACCCTTGGTGAGTTTTTGGCTGTGCGTCGCCACCGTTTTTCTTTTACTTGTGTGAAGATAACACAGCATTATGCTACGCTAACGTGACATTAAACCTATGCTAATGAGATGTAGCGCAGACATTATTTTTGCATGCAATTAGCTTTGTGGATATTGCCTTAACCTCAGGGAACATAATGTCCGTTCCTGTTTTTATGTAATGTCATGTTATTAGTCCTGATTTAGCAGAGCGTAGTGTTGCTGGGTTGCAGTGTGTCTGAATCCTATCTCTTCTAAAGCAGAGATTCCTGCCGCGATTCGGGTACCACAATTAGATTGTAAGCTCTTTGAACCAGGGACTCTTTACGCCTGCAAAAAAATCTAAGTGCAGTGCTGATTACATTCTGCAGCTGTTCAACAGGTTCATGTGATGTGTTGTATGTTTCTGATATTAACCGCGCATTAAATAAGTTACGGTGGATAAAAAATGACAACCCTCCACCGTACAGTGTAGAGCAAATACAAATCCCACGTGTGGGCACATTCATATCTCAGTCCGGTCTGCAACACTGCCCTTCCCCATTATCTCTGAGCATACAATGCTTTTACTGCAGCCAGGGATTCTGGGTAATAAGGTTGCCAGGTGTCCGGTATTGAACCGGACTGTCCTGTATTTGGACACTGTGCCCTGTAAAGAATGAGAGGTAATCCTGGACATGTATGTGTCCGGTATTAGCTCTCTGGACATTGTGCCTGACCCGCTTGGGGGGGAAAGGGGGTGTGGGATTTCCCTATGTGGAGAGAGAGCAAGGCTGTGGCTAGGGGGCTGGGCAGCTTCCTCTATCCTGATTGGCTACATTACCCAGCAGCAGCCAATCAGGAGGAGGTATCAGGAAATGAGAGGGATGGGGAGGAGAGAAAATGAGAGGGGTGGGGTGGGGGGGGAGAGAAAATGAGAGGCATGGAGGGGAAGGTAATGAGAGTGAAGGGGGCTGAGGGGGGGTGACTGAGGATGAGGGGGTGGTGACAGAGGATGAGGGGAGGGTGGGGTTGATAGTATGACTGCAGTAGGGTGACCAGATGTCCCGGTTTAGCCGGGACAGTCCCGTTTTTTAGGGCTCTGTACCGACTTTTTCGGATGCTGTCCTGGTTTTTAGATCCCGACTGCGCATTCGTGAAGAGCGTGAAGACCAGCAAGCTCCGTTCGTGCATGTGCACGAACGACCGGCAAACGCTGTTCACACATGCATAGTCAGCAAGTGACGATCGCGCGTGACATTTGTCTCGGTTTTTGCCGGGACAAATATGGTCACCCTAGACTGCGAGTATGTTATTTATAAATTATCTGACAGTTACATAATTTTTTCAAAATTGCTCTCCAGGTATGCACCAATTTGCACCATTTCATATGCTAGTTCGTAAAAAAATTCTGGGGAGGGCGCTTTTTTTTTACGAAATAGAATATGAAATGGTGTCAATTGGTGCATACCTGGAGAGAAATTTAGAAAAAGTAACGCAACGGTCCGATCATTTATTAATAACTCTAGTCTAGAGCACTGGTTATGGGAATTATTTCCCTTTCTTTTCTCATTTATAAATAACATTCAATACCTCCCCACCGACTTTTCTGGAACGCGTCACACCTTTCACCATTGCGTCCAGTATTTTTAGAGATGCCACCTGGCAACCCTACTGGGTAACGACGTGCAAATGATCACAAAGTGTCATCTTTTGCTTGATATCCATTTTGACATGGACACCTGTAAATAGCTTATTAGGCCGCGGCTATTACAACTCACGGCTGAGTAAACCGCCGCTGTACAATTCGCCGCCGTGCGCTCCTAGTTCCGAAGCCGCCACTCCCAGTCCAGAGCCACCGCTCCAACGACGAGTGCGGGCTCAGAGCGGCCAAAGGTCCTAGACCGCCCTATAAAGCTGTGTACTGCGGCAGGAATAAGCTTATGTCAATATGAATATGAAAAAGTGACAATGGGTGTTCATTTGCATGTCATTACCCAGAATCCCTGGCTGCAGTGAAGAGATCATAGAGAAATACAGAGTCGGAGACCTCTCTGAGACCTGAGAATGTGCTCACCAGGGAGATTTTTATTTGCTGATACTAACCAATAAGTAACTTCCCTCAATAGCCAAAAACAAAATCTTGAGAAAGGGGGCTTGATTTCCTTATTTCACTGGTAGAGAAACGAGTCGTTTTACCCCAGCATTGTATACTGATAACAAGGCACAGAGGACAACCATTTAAAAGGTGTGGCCTGGATCCCCGCCCACAGAAATTCCAGCGTGACAAAGGGAAGAGAAGCCCTGTAGCATGACTCACTCATACGGTTACCTGGATGAGCTATGTCCAAGCTGTGTTTCCGAAAAATCATGAATGGCAGAGCACGCCTGCACCTTCATCAATATTTACACACGAGTACACAAAGCGGCTCTAGGCATGGACCTCACTTTGATGAGACCGCAAAGGATTTATCTGTCAAGGTTGCCAAAAACCACCAACCATGTGCTAACGGCAGCACTGTTATTTTACTAGAGTACCATGATAAATAAATCCCCTCAAACAACCTGTGGAGAGATGCCCAAAAAGAAGCCCACCTGGGATAGGTGCCCATAGAACTCATTTAAAGGAGCAATTCAAGCTTTGTTTTATTATTGCTTTTTAACATAGGTTTCAAGCGGGGGGGGTCTCCGGAGCTGAACCCCATCCATTTCAACCCCTGGGAACCCCTCTGCTTCCCGAGATATTGTCCTCCGTATTGGGTGCCGGTATCAGGGTCACGCGAGCCAAAGGAAGCGGAACCTAACGAGTTCACAGCTTCCTATTGGATCTTTGAAAACGACGCCATTACGTGAACCCCAGCTAGCAGAGCGGCTACTCAGTTCCAGTCGCCAAGGGCCACCAGCAGGTCAGTTTTAAGGATATCCAGGTGACTCAGTTATTTTGATTGAGCCACCTGTGCTGAAGTAGGGATATCCTTAAAACCTGACCTGTTGGTGGCCCATGAGGACTGAAGTTGAGACCTCTGACTTAGGTCAACCCCTCGTTGAGTAAATAACGGAGTTATGTGGGTCTGGACCAATGTGTTTTCTCCTGGTAAAATATTTTATGAATGATTATATAACGGGATGTATTCCATTCCATTCCCCCTTCCCCCCCCCCTCCCGGAGTGCCAGACCCCCGTGACGTAGTAACGACATCAAACGGCACCCACAGGGTTAATACGCTAGGTTGCCTTGGTTTTCGAGGGGCCTGTTGCTATGACTACTTGGATTGCAAATCTGTGCCAGTTATCGCAAGGCCGACTAAAACAATGCGCTATCCAAATGCAATGGCAAACACAGTTATTATTGAGGCAAACCCCTCCGTGCTGCAGAGATATGATGACATATCACATGAGGTGCTCAGAAGCTTCCTCCTTGGGAGTGGTGCATTGTAAAATAGTAGTGTTTCAACTGCTGAAGAGGGTGTGTGCTTTTACTGCCAATGTAGAATATACATTGGCAGTAAAAGCAATGGAGATACGCCCTTTCCTCTGTCGCTCTACTGCTAAATCAGGCCCTCATTCTCTCCCGTCTGGACTACTGTAACCTTCTACTGCCCTAATCTCTAGCTATACACCTGCCCAACTCTTTCGCTCTCCTCAACAATGTCTTCAGTCTACTTCTTTTGCATCTAAGGCAGAGGGCATGGTCAGCGCTTACCCGCTGAGCCGCGCTGAGCCGCGCTCACGCTTACCAGTGAGCCCCTGCAGCCGCAATGAGATCGGCTTTAGCAGGGGCTCGCGCACGCTTACGCAGGCGTGCCGAGGCGTGCCGAGGCGTAGCTCTTAAAAAAAAAATTTTTTGCGCGCTGAGGGGAGCGATGGGCCGATCACGTGAGCGTTTCGCGCAATGAGGGCGAACCAGCTCCGTGACATCACTGGCCCGCCCCCAGATACGCCCCCGAACGGCGCGTGGACTAAGGCCAGGGAAAGCACCCGCTTTCCCTCAGCCTCCGCGCGGCTGAAGTCCCTATGGACTCAGCCTAAAGCCCTCTCCCGCTTAAAACCTTTCTTACTCACTGAGCCACGACTCTGGATTGTCCTTCCCCTCAAAATTTATTGCATTTTAAATATCGTTTATAATTTTACTTACGCGCTTTTTTTTTTTTTAAGCATTGGTGTTGACAAAAAGTTATAATTTTACAAATTTGAATATAAGCCTACATAAATTCCACACGTATTTCATTCACATTCAGTTACTTTCAAATCAAAACGAACCCCTGCGGTTTTAAAGCAACGAAAACATATTTCAAATGTGTTAATTTCACAAATACCATTATTGTTAAAGTGACGTTGTTATGAGACACACAGTATAAAGCAATGTTCAAACTACACGTAAGTATGTTTGTTGCTTATATTCAGTGAAAACATGGCTGCAGAATGACTCCTGTGATTTAAACTCTATTTTGTATTATAACTTCTATGTGGTATTACCTTGCTAAATTACAAATAGCTACAAATAGCCTGGTGTAATCAGCCGCCCCATGGCACTTACATATGCCGCCACCTCCATTCTACCGCCCCTACTCCTTCTTCCGATTCGTCACCAAAGTGACGTCACACGGCGTCTCGTTGCCGTGGTAACGTGGCGTCACTTGACGCCGCGGCATTACGCTGACGTGGCAACGAGACGCCGTGTGATGCCACGTTCAGCGACGTCATTTGACGCTGCGAATCGGAAGGAGGATGAGGGCGGCAGAAAGGAGGCGGCCGTCATATGTAAGTGACTTTCCATCAGGCCCGATAGGCCTGAGTGCGGCAAATGTATATGGGGGCGGACATATTCGCCCCCCCCAAAATTTTGCCACCTTAGGCCCGGGCCTAGTCTGCCAGTGGGTGTAATTTCACTGAAGTACAAGCACAGATTATGGGAAAGGAATGTTGAGGGTGACAATAGTTAATAAAAAGCAGAACTTGGACAGGGTCTTTAAGATAGGTATTAGAGCAGTGTTTCCCAACCCGAACTCCTGCTCTGGGGTTCAGTGAGAGGGTCAAAAAAGGGCCCGCAGGATTCCCCTGATCTCCCAGAGAGGAGTAAGCAGGGCAGTGGTTAGGGTGCTGGGCAGTTTCCTCCACCCTGATTGGCTGCTGCTGGATAATGCAGCCAATCAGGAGGTGGTGCCTTGGGGGGTGTGGCCAAGAAGAGGAGGACGCAGCATGAGCAGTAGAGAGGTGAGGCTTGGTGTGTCTTCTGTGACTGTCTCTGCCCCCTCTGTCTCCTGTGACTCCTGTGACTCTGTTCTGTCTCCTGTCTCTGCCCCGTCTCCTGTGACTCTCTGCCCCACTGTCTCCTGTGACTCTCTGCCCCCCTCTGTCTCCTGTGACTCTCTGCCCACTCTGTCTCCTGTGACTCTGCCCCCCTCTGTCTCCTGTGACTCTGCCCCCTCTGTCTCCTGTGACTTTCTGCCCACTCTGTCTCCTGTGACTCTCTGCCCCCTCTGGCTCCTGTGACTCCGCCCCCTCTGTCTCCTGTGACTCCGCCCCCTCTGTCTCCTGTGACTCTCTGCCCCCTCTGTGTCCTGTGACTCTCTGCCCCCTGTCTCCTGTGACTCTGTCCCCCCTGTCTCCTGTGACTCTCTGCCCCCTCTGTCTCCTGTGACTCTCTGCCCCCTCTGTCTCCTGTAACTCTCTGCCCCCTCTGTCTCCTGTGACTCTCTGCCCCCTCTGTCTCCTGTAACTCTCTGCCCCCTCTGTCTCCTGTAACTCTCTGCCCCCTCTGTCTCCTGTGACTCTCTTCCCCCTCTGTCTCCTGTGACTCTCTTCCCCATGTCTCCTGTGACTCTCTACCCCGTTTCCTGTGACTCTCTGCCCCCTCTCCTGTGACCCTCTGTCTCCTGTCACTCTCTGCCCCGTCACTCTGTCCATTTCTTCTCTAACTGACTGCCCTGCACTGAGCACTGTGATTCGGGGTGCATCAATTGCTCCGTTAACATCTGTACGCCCAGAGAAGGCCATTTCTGTGCGCCCAAAATGTCTGCCGCTGAAGGTGCAGATAGACATTGCAGGCTAGTACAGGGGTGCTCAACTCAAGTCTTCAAGCCCCCTCCCCAACACAGGTCAGGTTTTCAAGATATCCCAGCTTCAGCACAGGTGGCTTAATCAGGCTTCAGCACAGGTGTCTCAATCAGAGGCACAGTCTTTGACTGAGCCTCTGACTCTGCTACCTGTGCTGAAACAGAGACTGATTGAGCCAAGACTGATGTCGTGGCGCCGCGTTTTCATGACAATATGGCGTCTCGGCGACAAAGGCGCCCCGTTGTCTTGGCAACTTGACGCCGCACTGCCATATGGACGGGTTGCAGCGGGAGATGCAGGGAAGATATTGGAAGGATGCCAGAGGACGCCGGGAGACGCCAAAGGTAAGCTACATTTAAAAATGTTGTCTCCGGGTTGGCAACCCTAGCTAGTACACAGGCCCCACTGAATACTGTATCTTTAGACAGCACAAATTCAATACGCATGGAAAAGTTCCACACGTCGTTTTGTTAACGTGTTTTACAGAAAATAGCAGAACTCTCCCCCACACCCCCCCCCACGCTAAATTTCTTAATACACAGTGATAGCCTTTTCCTTCAATGCTTTGTCTGAAAAACAGAGCCAAGAAGATAAGAGCAAACCTTCAAAAAGAAAAGCTATTTCAAGTCCTTTGTTTGCTTTTCCCATGGGCATACAGTATGTTATCAAGTCCTAGCAGCGGGCTCGAGGAACAATCGCCTTATCAAAATATTAACTTGTTGTTTTGTAAATTATTGCCGAGTGTGATAATCCATGTTAAAAGAATCTGAGTCTGTTTGCTGCTAGACTGCCCTGCAATGAATACCCCTGCCTCTAGTGTCTAATATATCTAGTTATAGAAATCTCTATAGTAGCACTCCACAACATGGTAAACTGACTGGGTGAAACCACAACAAACAGTAGCATACAAAGGAAAAAAACAGGCACGCCAGGACTTAAACAAAATATGTCATATTTAATGAAATGCAAATTTTGTTTAAGTCCTGGTGAGAGAGATCAGTGGTTTCCAACCTTTTTTTGGCTGTGGAACCCTATAATTACATTGTGAAATTCTGGAGAACCCCAACCCTCTCTAATAGCGCGTCTGAAACCAGATGCATTGTAAGGAACTCCAACCCTCACTAACAGTGCGTCTGAGATCAGATGCATTGTAAGGAACCCCAAACCCTCTCTAATAGCGCGTCTGAGATCAGATGCATTGTAAGGAACCCCAAACCCTCTCTAATAGCGCGTCTGAGATCAGATGCATTGTAAGGAACCCCAAACCCTCTCTAATAGCGTGTCTGAGATCAGATGCTTTGTAAATTCTTCTGTATTTGGTACAATTGACAAATGACCGGGGAACCCCTGTTGAAAAACATTGATATAGATATTGAACCATAGAGGGCCATTTATCAAAGGCTGCTGGCTGCAAAACTGGGGCAAAAATACTGCACTAGATTTAGCAAAGAAGAAAATTACAATTGTTTTCGATGGGAATGTTTTTCCTTGTTAAATTTGGTGCAATTTTTTGGGCCCCAGTTTTGAAGCCGAGAGACATTGATAAATGACCCCCATAGACATTGGTGGCAGATAAGAGCCACTTGGCCCGCCCATTTTCCTGTCTGCTGTGAAACCTCAGAACCTATTTGATCCGTGGATTTCTTTCATATTTAAGATAGCTTTATGCCTATGCCAAGCATGTTTGACTTCCCTTGCTGCATTATCTCCTACCACCCCTGCTGGGAGGCTATTCCTTGAATCCACCTCCCTTTCCTGAGATATACAGTACAGTACACAGACACACAATACTGCCAGCACTGGCCAGTACCTAGTCATCCCAAAGCTACTCAGTGATTGTTTTTAAATGCTCCTCGTGGTCCATGAAGTTGGGTTGAAGATGTCCTCCAGGCTCCAGCAGTGGTGAAAGTGTGACGGTACCAGAGGGGGCGCCACTAAATTGCTATTGCCAAATGACCACTAAAATAATAAAGGACAACTGGTTAATAACGGTATATCTTCCCTAATAATAAATAATGAGACTACTAAGTGTATATCTTTGTATACACCGAGCACAGCGGCGGTCCATTTCCTGCCGCTATCCCCCGCACACTGATATCTTCATCGTCATTATTGCCATACACAGCATGTGATTCCCCCCTCCACCCCCCCAACAGGTCAGGTATTAAGAATATCCCAGCTTCAGCACAAGTGGCTCAATCAGTGGCCCAGTCCAAGACTGAGCCACAGATTGAGCCACCTGTGCTGAAACAGGGACTGATTGAGCCACCTGTGCTGAAGCAGGCATTGATTGCGCCACATGTGCTGAAGCTGGGAGATCTTGAAAACCTGACCTGTTGTGGGGTCTTGAGGACTACCCCTGTTCTGAACATAATCTATTAAAAGAACTGGGTACTGTACTGTATACTGCGTTCAGTAATGCGTGATGAGAGCCACAGTATTTTGACATGCACTTAGGGACTTGTAATGAAGACTCACTGGCAGGGAGGATCTGAGTCGATACAGTGTGTGGTTACATAATGTGGTTGTTGCTGGGGTTATTGGAAGCCCGATCTTGTTTTTACAAGACCTAGAAAACATGCAAGCCCAATAAAATCCTCCTCCGTCCTATACCCGCAGACATTTCAGCTCAGGAATATGTGTACGACGAACGTATGTGTTTTAACTACTGCAAAGTAAAGGGGACGGTCAATTTATTTCATTTTTTTTTCTGAATAATAATCAAGGTTAATTTACATTATGATCTAGGAAAGAACATTATTTGCGCTCGGCGGTCCAAGGGGCTTAATAAAAGCAGTTCCACTGTGTCTGACTTAGAGAGAAAAAGAAAATCTACATGTATGAGGCGTGAGGCCTAGGCTGGACTGTATGTGAGAGAATTATATTTACATCTTAAAAATAAGAAGAGTTTAAAAAAAAATGTAAAACTTAATTTTTCTTGAAAAATAAAATAGGTGTGTACGCTTGTAAATAACAAAAAGTAGTGGTCATTTGTACCCCCTAGTATCATCACACAGCGATCTTAGATTGTGCTTCTGATTTACATGTCTACAGTATGGTATGTATGTATGTATGTATGTATGTATGTATATATATATATATTCTAAAAAAAAAAGGGATCAAAATACCAGAACAACACTAGAAAATCAAAACAATAAAGCTTTATTTAGTCTAAGATGTGTATGTGTATGTGTATGTATTATACTGTATATCGTATAAATATCATTTTTTTTTAGTCCCATTTTGTTACTCACTGTAGGTGGGAAGCAGGGGAGCTGAGACACACTATTTTCAACTTCAGGGACCCCCTGGATCCAAAGATCCAAAGGTAGTGTCCTTGATCGTCCCCTCCAGGGAAAACAAAATGGCTGCTCGAATCCATCCATTACGCAGGCCGATAGGACACCGCAACATCAACCATTGGCCCGTGCGTCACATGGGGCTTTTAACTATGCGGCACCTACCCGGGGAGTATTTCGGGAATAACAGAGTCCCCGGAAGCCGATATCACCGCAGTTCAGTTCTGGGGACGCGGCCTGCAGCTTTCAATTACATCCAAGCTATACAGACTCCAATCATACTTAGTAAATACTAACACATTTAGCAGTTTTATAACACTGTGAGGCCTGTGTGCCAACATATTTATTTTAAAAAATGTCAGTGCTAAAAAGTATTACGCACCTTCCAAAAATGTGAGTCACATTCATGAAGACTTCATACATAGGAGACGTAATTTGCTGCTTGAAATTATTTTGGACGCAGCGCTCATTGCTGGTTTATTCAATTTAAATAAAAACGATACAGCTCAACCCCCTTATAACGCTGTGCTTGGGGTCCAAAGAATCACATCGCGCTTTTAGCGGATCACGTTAGAAATAATGTACAACTGTATGCATTGTACAATAAAGTATTTAAGATACCAATTATCGTGTTGTAAAGTATTCATAGATATGAAAATTGGGAGCCACGCTTGCATCGCGTTATAAGAGGATTCGCGTTGTAACGGATCACGTTATAACGGGGTTGAGCTGTACATATCTTTGATCGAGTACTGGTAAATATCAATTATTAGTGTAATACTGTTTAAAAGCCATAGTGTCAAATAGCTTTATATTTTCTTAACCTATATAATTAAATATCCACGCTGCGTCAAATAAATGTTTGTTTTTATACATAGTGACTTCATTCTGCGCTAACACTATTAAGAGTCTATTTAGGGTTTATTTTCCTTTTTTGGGCGCCCAGAAACATAATTTTTGAGTAAATATTATTTACATCTGCACGGTTAAGTGCAGGCCATTCCTGTGCGCCAAAATATGAATGGAGAAGACTAACGCTGCTAGAGTGGCGCACAGAAACGACGTTTGACGTGATCCGCCCATATATCTATAATGTGTCCCACGCCTACACAATTGGGAGCCGTCCACAGCCCCCCAGAGTATTAAAATTAAGAAATCTTATTGAAGCCCTCAAAATACAAAAATGGAAATAATCTTTTGTTTCTATTTAACTTTTTACTTTTTGTATTGTGATGACTTGAATAACATTTTTTTTTCTTTTTAATACCCTGGAGTGCTGTGGATAACCCCCCTTTTTTTGTTGTTCATCGGTTCCAGGTCGCTTGAGTTGGTTAGCGACAGATCTACGCGCCTCCAGATGAGCTAAGTGAATAATCTATCGTATCATTTTGAGTGCCCTGGACAAATCCTTTTGCTTGTGTAATGTATCATATGCATAAATAGTTTCTTCATGTCTGACCGCAGAACATATAGGAGACAATAAATTAATTGTAAACAGTGCATCAAAGCTGCAACCTATTATTTTTGGGGGCAATTACATTAAATGCATTTCAGCGTCTTCATGTAGCTGTTTGCCATGAGAATTTATTTTTATAGACATCATAAAGAATCCATGCACACGGTAACTCTACATTTAAATGTGTAAAAACACACTGGGTCCTGTGTACTAATTGTTTCATATGGCCTTTTTGGTGCATATTTAGGGATGGGGAATCTTATTTGAAATTACGCTTGTGTGCTCTTATATACCAATCCTGGGGTTCTCAGCTCCAGTTCTCAAGACCTCCCAACAGGTCAGGTTTTAAGGATATTGCTGCTTCAGCACAGGTGGCTCGTCTGAGCCACTCATTGAGCCGCCTGTGCTGAAGCAGGGGCTGATTGAGCCACCTAGGCTGAAGCAGGGGCTAATTGAGACACCGGCGCTGAAGCAGGGATATCCTCAAAAACTGACCTGTTGGGGGGTCTTGAGAACTGGAGTGAGAACCCCTGTACTAACCTGAAATGTCTCCACTTAGCGTCAAACATTATTTATTTTTTTCTTTGGCGTACCAAAAAGGATGTTTCTGCGCCCCAAGGGAGAGAGTGCATCAAAATATACTTAACGTAAACCCTAAAAGGTCTGTTTTTATTCAATATTAACATCATTATACCGCATGTTACATTACGGCGTTTTGTACTACTTTTTTAGCACTAAAATGTTGACGCACATAAAAATTCAAATATGATTTTAGCAGATAAGTCCCAGCGTGGCCTTCCATTTTAGGGACAGTTGTCAAGGCAACGAGACGTCTGTCTTTTCACACTACAGTTTTACCAAAGGTGCCGCATACAAAGGAATACATCTTCTGCCACTTGCATCTCATGATACAACCTCCCATTCCACTGCTTTCCATCGCAGACAGAAATACACACGCCTGGGAAACGTGTTATGTAAAAGGTTTAACTCTTTCAACGCGACGCGCAGTGATGTTTTTGTAGTGAAGAATGGTCCTGGGACCCCCCAGGCGACAAGAACATGGTCATAACATTCATTTATGTTTCGACAACAAATAATCCCGCTTCAAATCAATACATGGGATAGATTACGCCTGTATTCCCCTCCCACTTGTATCCCAGCCAGATCCTAATCATTGCATAATTATTGCATGCATGGTGATCTGTATAATCTAACTTATTTCTGATGAATATTCTTCTGAATGGGAAATTCTCCCCCTCCTCTGCTTCTGTTTCCATGGCCAGCTTGCTTCCTCCCCCCTTGGGAATAATTAACGCTTTCTCAAACCACAACCTTCATGACATCTACAAGCTCCAGTAATTCTTCTGACTGCCGGGTGAGGACAAAAATGGTACATCCCTATTTACGTCCAAGATTGATTTCTCTGCACCTTTACAGGGTTTGTTTTGTTTAGTTGGACAGCTCTCTATTATATGCTTGTACAGCGTAATGAGGCCATAAAATAGGTAAACAAACATGTCATAAATTGAAATTCTATGATCCACCAGCCAACCCTTTATCACTGGCTCAACCACATCAGCCAATCCTTTATTGCTGGCTCAACCACCCAAGCTCCGTTGTTGTTTCTGTAAATGATAAGTCATTAGCCATGTTGACAGCAAACGTATAAGCCGTCCTTCGAGTCCTGGGTGGCATATCTGTCTCAATAATGCAGCAGATCATCTCTATGTTGGCGCCTCCATCTTTTTTTTAATGCAAGACAGGCCTTCTGTGCCTTATGCATGTAAACAAAAAGCACACCTTAGCAAGAGGCATGACGGACCCGACACCTTTGACAGCTCTTGCCACTGGAGGGGAGCGAAGAGCATGTCGTCGCTGGCCGTGAAGGAGTTAACACGTGACATCTGGTAGAGCTATTCCGGTGGCCTTTACAATAAGAGGAGCTGGGAAGGGAGTGCAAGACCCCAAGCAAACCTTGTATCACTTGCAGGCCCATCAGACAAGGAAGGGTTAATATGGCGGTTAAGATGTTGAAAATGTATGTGTCATGGAAGGATGCTTTGTGATTTACTGGAACACTATACAAAAACATACACAGATGTTGCTCAATTTGGATTATGTATAAATATAAAGCCCTGAAGAAGTTCACACTGGGGACAGGAACGCTGGCTCTGTGTGCAATTTGGATGAAATAAAATAATTTTTGCCCTTACTTAGTGTTGTGCCGGTAGTATAGATCACATGTGATCTTATTTTGAATATATATATATATATATATATATATATATATATATATATATATATATATATATATATATATAATCAACAAGAAACCCCATATAGTGATTATAAAATGAATAGGAATTGGGTTGGAATAGTAACTGGGAGAGATGGATAAATGCTCATATCTACCACACTGCTTTATTTGAAAGCGGATTTATTGTAGCTTAAATATAACTAAGGGGGTTGGCTTAGCTTTTTTTTTTACCCATTTACCATACAAAAACACTGTTGTGTGTGTGTGTGTGTGTGTGTGTGTGTGTGCGTGTGTGTGTGTGTGTGTATATACACACACACACACAACAGAAATACTGTACACACACATAAAGTGCTGTGCAGACCAGAATGTACAATGACGCTCTAGTTTGCGAGACACGGGTAAATAAGTTACCTTCTGACAGTATGATAAATATGTGGTACATAAAAGGTAGAGCAGCCTGCAAAGGATTGCATACACTACCAATAAAGCTATAGGTGAAGAGGAGGACAATGGGTTTTACCATTGTTTTCTCCCGCAGCTTCTGTGAGGTTGCTGGAATTCTCTCCAGTACAAAAGACAAGTGAGAAGTTGGACAAGAAGCTGAAACATTTTCTAGGGTTTGTTTAAACCTGTAGGTCATGCAACTTAAATACAACATGAATAATGAATAATGAATTAAGGGAGACACTAATCCAAAGTAAAAAATAAGAAATTGACCACATCTTCTTTCGTGGATAAACTAGTAGTATCCTTTAAGGAAAATGACTAGTAACCACCTGGAGACGCCCAACCAGACCAATATTTGGGATGTCAACTCATAGATTAATAAAGGGACGCTTTGTTTTTACAATGCGTTGATGCCCCCCAGCAACTAAGGTGTTAACCACCGTAAAGGTCAAAACCTGGAATGGAATAACATCTGAAGTTAATAAGGAGCCAGCTAGTGAACCAAAGCACCCTTGATCTATAGCAGTATTTTTTTTACCTTTGTTAAGTAACCCCTTAATTAAATTGTGAAATTCTGCGGAACCCCAACCCTCTCTAATAGCGTTTTTGAGATCAGATGCATTGTAATGAACCCCAACCCTCTCTAATAGCGCGTCTGAGATCTGATGCATTGTAAGGAACCCCAACCCTCTCTAATAGTGTGCCTGAGATCAGATGCATTGTACGGAACCCCAATCATCTCTAATAACGCTGATCTATTCAGCACTTTTACAATTAAACTTCCAAGACATTAATATAGTTGTGGGCTAAACTCTTTAAGGAATGTTACAGCCACTTTCAGAGCACCCACAGATCCACAAAAGGGTGCTAAGCTTTAGGAGTAAAGGCGTGCTAAAGCTTAGCACCCATTTGTGAATCTGGGCCAGAGAGAGAGATTCTTTTCCCTGCCCTTGTACAACAGTGACACAAGTGACCAGAGTGGGCACAATTGCCTGCTCTGCCAATGACACACTTAAAGCATCTTGTAATAACATTGCTACATAGTTGCTGAGGTTGAAACAAGACATTAATATCAACCAGGTCCAACCCTTTATGTTTTATTAATGATGAAGATAATATTAATAATTTTATATATATATATATATATATATATATATATATATATATATATATATTAATATTAATAGTAACATATGTTGGCAATTATAATAATAAGTACATAATGAATTATTGTTACTCGTGCACTTATTCATGTAATAGTTATTTAATACCAAATGAATGATTATAATATAATCATTCACAATGAATCCAGGAAATGTGATAAATACTGACATTAACATCATGAATACTCATCCATTTACAAATATGACACATTATTCATTGATATTCAAAGTGGCTGTGGTGTATGGTAGCTACTGTGAGGTCAACCCACTCTTGCTTTTGCCCATTACCCCAAAATGCACCTCTGGTGACAGCTGGGTGTCACTGTGCTGCAGTGACCAGGAGCTGCCAGCTGTGCTAATGGAGCATCCCTCCTCCTCCTCCTCCTCACCAACCCCATCACCAACACAACAGCAATCTAGTGTGTGCACACACAGGTACCCTGCCATGCATGTGACCACATGGCATGATGCTGATGGGGGGCAGCCACCTACCTCCTTCTTGACAGTCTTCAGCAGGGTCTGCCGGGTCTCTGCCTCTGCACAAGACAATTACAATTAATGATTGCATGCATGACCTCCACCCTGCCCCTTGCTGATAGGCTTTGTATTGGTCTCAGTCCCCTCCACCCCCGGGGGTTTGTCCCCCCTGCTCACCTGCTGTCCCCATTGCCATGTTCGCAGCTTCTCTCCTGCTCTCTCTCTCTCTCTGCAGAAACACCAGCAGCTGCCCGGGAGGCGCGCGCACGCTCTTCCCCCGTGACGTCGGAGCGCGGGCACGGCAGGGCGAGGGGAGGACGCGCAGAGGTTGCGCGCGCTCGTGGCGGAGCTGGCCGACACACACTCTCTTTTTCCTCTCTCATCTCTCTCCTCTCTCTCCCCCTTCTCACCCCCTTCTCTCCCCCTTCTCTCTCTCACTCGCCTTCTCTCTCCCACTCGGCTTCTCTCTCCCTCCCTCTCTCCCCCCCTCCCGCTCTCCCCCCCTCCCGCTCTCCCCCCTCCCTTCCCTCTCTCTCCCCCTCCCTTCCTCTCTCCCCCCTCCCTTCCTCTCTCCCCCCTTCCCTCTCTCCCTCCCCCACCCTCCCTCCCTCTCTCCCCACCCCTCCCTCTCCCCCCCCTCCCTCCCTCTCTCCCCCCCTCCCTCTCTCCCCCCCTCCCTCTCTCCCCCCCACCCTCCCTCCCTCTCTCCCCCCACCCTCCCTCCCTCCCAACCCCCCCACCCTCCCTCCCTCCCAACCCCCCCACCCTCCCTCCCTCCCAACCCCCCCACCCTCCCTCTCTCCCCCCCCACCCTCCCTCCCTCTCAACCCCCCCACCCTCCCTCCCTCTCTCCCCCCCCACCCACCCACTCTCCCCCCGCACCCTCCCACTCTCCCCCCCCACCCTCCCTCCCACCTCCCCCCCCACCCTCCCTCCCTCCCTCTCTCCCCCCCACCCTCTCTCCCCCCACCCTCCCACTCCACCCCCCCACCCTCCCTCTCTCCACCCCCACCCTCCCTCCTCTCCCCCCCCTCCCTCTCTCTCCCCCCCCCTCCCTTCCACTCTCCCCCCTACCCTCCCTCCCTCTCTCCCCCCCACCCTCCTCCCTCTCCCCCCCCACCCACCCACCCACTCTTCCCCCCCCCCACACCCTCCCACCCTCCTCCCCCCCCCACCCTCCCCCACCCTCCCTCCCTCTCTCCCCCCCCCACCCTCCCCCCCACCCTCCCTCCCTCTCTCCCCCCACCCTCCCTCCCTCTCTCCCCCTCCCCCCCACCCTCTCACCCCTCCCCCCCACCCTCTCTCCCCCCCTACCCTCCCTCTCTCCCCCTCCCCTCCTCTCTCCCCCCCACCCTCCCTCTCTATCACTCTCCCTCACTCTCCCCCCACCCTCCCACACTCTCTCCCCCCACCCACCCACCCTCACCCCCCCACCCCCCTCCCTCCTCCCCACCCCCCCTCCCTCTCTCCCCACCCTCCCTCACTCACTCCCCCCACCCACCCTCACACACTCCCCCCCACCCACCCTCCCCTCACTCCCCCACCCTCTCTCCCCCCCCTCACACCCCCCCTCCCTCTCTCCCCCCTCCTCTCTCCTCCCACACCCTCCCTCCACTCTCCCCCACCCACCCACTCCCCCCCACCCTCCCTCCCTCTCTCCCCACCCCCCTCTCTCCCCTCCCCCCCCCACTCTCCCCCCTACCCACCCTCCCTCACCCCCCCCCCACCCTCCCACTCCCCCCCCACCCCTCCCTCTCCCCCCCCACCCTCCCTCTCTCCCCCCCCACCCTCCCTCTCTCCCCCCCACCCTCCCTCTCTATCACACTCCCCCCCCCCCACCCTCCCTCACACCCCCCCCCCCACCCACCCACACTCCCCCCACCTTCCCCACACCCCCCCCACCCACCCACCCCCTCTCCCCCCCACCCTCCCACCCACCTCCCCCCCACCCTCCCACCCCCACTCCCCCCCACCCTCCCTCCCTCACTCCCCCCCCACCCTCCCTCACTCTCTCCCCCCACCCTCCCTCACTCCTCCCCCCACCCACCCTCACTCCCTCCACTCCCCCCTTCCACCCTCCCCCCCCCCACCCTCTCTCCCCCCCTCCCTCTCCCCCCCCCCCTCCCTCTCTCCCCCCCCCCCTCCCTCTCACCCCCCCTCCCTCTCTCTCACCCCCACCCTCCCTCACTCCCCACCCTCCCTCTCTCCCCACCCTCTCTCCCCCCACCCTCCCTCTCTCCCCTCCCTCCCTCTCTCCCCACCCTCCCTCTCTCCCCACCCTCCCCACCCTCCCTCCCCACCCTCCCACCCCACCCTCCTCTCTCCCCACCCACCCTCCCCTCTCCCCACCCTCCCTCTCTCCCCACCCTCCCTCCCCACCCACCCTCCCTCTCTCCCCACCCTCCCTCCCCACCCTCCCTCTCACCCCACCCTCCCTCCCTCTCTCCCCACCCTCCCTCCCTCTCTCCCCACCCTCCCTCCCTCTCTCCCCACCCTCCCTCCCTCTCTCCCCACCCTCCCTCTCTCCCTCCCTCTCACCCTCCCTCTCTCCCCACCCTCCCTCTCTCCCTCCCCACCCTCCCTCTCTCCCTCCCTCTCTCCCCACCCTCTCTCCCTCCCTCTCTCCCCCACCCTCCCTCTCTCTCTCCCTCTCTCCCCAACCTCCCTCCCTCTCTCCCACCCTCCCTCTCTCCCTCTCTCCCCACCCTCCCTCTCTCCCCTCCCCACCCTCCCTCCCTCTCTCCCCACCCTCCCTCCCTCTCTCCCCACCCTCCCTCCCCTCTCCCCGCCCTCCCTCCCCCTCTCCCCGCCCTCCCTCCCCCTCTCCCCGCCCTCCCTCCCCCTCTCCCCGCCCTCCCTTCCTCTCTCCCCGCCCTCCCTCCCTCTCTCCCCACCCCTCCCTCCCTCTCTCCCCACCCTCCCTCCCTCCCTCTCCACCCTCCCTCCCTCTCTCCCCACCCTCCCTCCCTCTCTCCCCACCCACCCTCCCTCTCTCCCCACCCTCCCTCCCCACCCTCCCTCTCTCCCCCACCCTCCCTCTCTCCCCACCCTCCCTCTCTCCCCACCCTCCCTCCCCACCCTTCCTCTCTCCCCACCCTCCCACCCCACCCTTCCTCTCCCCCACCCTCTCTCCCCACCCACCCTCTCCCCACCCTCACTCCCCCCCCACCCTCCCACCTCACTCCCCCCCACCCTCCCTCTCTCCCCCCCACCCTCCCTCCCTCTCAACCCCCCACCCTCCCTCCCTCTCTACCCCCCACCCTCCCTCCCTCTATCCCCCCCCCACCCTCCCTCCCTCTCTCCCCCCCACCCTCCCTCTCTCCCCCCTCCCTCCCCCTGCCCTCCCTCTCACCCCTCCCCCCCACCCTCTCTCCCACCCTCTCTCCCCTCCCCCCCACCCTCTCACCCCTCCCCCCCACCCTCTCTCCCACCCTCTCTCCCCCCCTACCCTCCCTCCCTCTCACCCCCCCACCCTCCCTCCCTCTCTCCCCCCCACCCTCCCTCTCTCCCCCCCACCCTCCCTCCCTCTCTACCCCCCACCCTCCCTCCCTCTCTACCCCCCCACCCTCCCTCTCTCTCCCCACCCTCCCCACTCCCCCCCCCTCCCTCCCTCCCCCTGCCCTCCCTCACTCCCCTCCCCCCCACCCTCTCTCCCACCCTCTCTCCCCTCCCCCCCCCCCACCTCTCTCCCACCCTCTCTCCCCCCCTACCCTCCCTCCCTCTCTCCCCCCCACCCTCCGTCCCTCTCTCCCCCCCACCCTCCCTCTCTATCACTCTCCCCCCCACCCTCCCTCACTCTCTCCCCCCACCCTCCCTCCCTCTCTCCCCCCCACCCTCCCTCCCTCTCTCCCCCCACCCTCCCTCACTCTCTCCCCCCACCCTCCCTCACTCTCTCCCCCCCCCCACCCTCCCTCCCTCTCTCCCCCCTCCCTCTCTCCCCCCCCCACCCTCCCTCCATCTCTCCCCACCCTCCCTCTCCCCCCACCCTCCCTCCCTCTCTCCCCTCCCCCCTCTCTCCCCCCCACCCTCCCTCTCTATCACTCTCCCCCCCACCCTCCCTCACTCTCCCCCTACCCTCCCTCACTCTCTCCCCTCACCCTCCCCTCCCTCTCTCCCCCCACCCTCCCTCACTCTCTCCCCCCCACCCTCCCTCCCTCTCTCCCCCTCCCTCCCTTTCTCCCCCCCCCCCCTCCGTCTCTCCCTCTTCCCCCCCACCCTCCCTCCCCCCCACCCTCCCTCTCTATCACTCTCCCCCCAACCTCCCTCACTCTCTCGCCCCACCCTCCCTCCCTCTCTCCTCCCACCCTCCCTCTCTCCCCCCACCCTCTCTCCCTCTCTCCACCCACCCTCCCTCACTCTCTCCCCCCACCCTCTAACCCTCTCTCCCCCTCCCTCCCTCCCTCTCTCCCCCTCCCTCCCTTTCTCCCCCCCCTCCGTCTCTCCCTCTCTCCCCCCCACCCTCCCTCCCCCCCACCCTCCCTCTTTCCCCCCCACTCTCCCTCTCTATCACTCTCTCCCCCCACCCACCCTCCCTCTCTCCCCCACCCTCCCTCCCTCTCTCCCCCCATACCTCCCTCACTCTCTCCCCCCCACCCTCCCTCCCTCCCTCTCTCCCTCTCTCCCCCCCTCCCACTCCCCCCACCCTCCCTCCATCTCTCCCCACCCTCCCTCTCTCCCCACCCACCCTCCCTCCCTCTCCCCACCCTCCCCTCCCTCCCTCTCCCCACCCTCCCTCCCTCTCCCCACCCTCCCTCTTTCCCCACCCTCCCTCCCTCTCTCCCCACCCTCCCCACCCTCCCTCCCTCTCTCCCCACCCTCCCCACCCCTCCCTCCCTCTCTCCCCACCCTCCCTCTCTCCCCACCCTCCCTCCCTCTCTCCCCACCCTCCCTCTCTCCCCACCCTCCCTCTCTCCCCACCCTCCCTCTCCCCTCCCTCTCTCCCCACCCTCCCCACCCTCCCCACCCTCCCTCTCTCCCCACCCTCCCTCTCTCCCTCCCTCCTTCTCTCCCCCTCCCTCTCTCCCTCCCCTCCCTCCCTACCCTCCCCACCCTCCCTCCCCACCCTCCCTCCCTCTCTCCCCACCCTCCCTCTCTCCCCACCCTCCCTCCTCACCCTCCCTCCCTCTCTCCCCACCCTCCCTCCCTCTCACTCTCCCCACCCTCCCTCCCTCTCTCCCCACCCTCCCTCTCTCCCTCCCCCACCCTCCCTCTCTCCCCACCCTCCCTCACTCTTTCCTCCTCTATCTCTCCTCTGCCTTTCCGTGCTGTTGGCTCAAGGTTGTGACTTTATGTCGCGAAATTAGATAGTAAGCTCAGCGGGGTAGCTCCAGAAAATGTTTTTATGCGCAGCGCCATTGTGCACAAACTGCTTTTGGGGTGGGGGTGCTGTACCCATGAAATCGGTTACTTACTTTACCATAATGTAAAGATATATAAACCCAAAATGTAGATATTTCCTGTGCTGCAGGTAGAGGCGACAGGGAGGCGTGTCGGTCTCCCCGTAGCGCATGTGCACTATGCACAAATACATTGTCGTCCTAGTGTTTGTTTCGGCGCCAGCTACATAACTCGCACCGTCTCCTGCACTATGGACGTAGCCTAAGAGTAACATTCTCATGAGAGGTGGCGGGCCCAGGGTCGGTTTTAAAATATGGCCGCCCATACGGCACTTACCTTGTTGCCACCCGGATCTCCTCCTCATGCAGCGTGGCAACGTCAAGTGGCGACGCGTTTCCATGACAACAGGACGCCATGTGACGGCATGGCTGTAGCATAGTTGTTAGTGCGCTGGACGTGGAAGGTTGTTGTTTAATACTACCTCTCCACACCAAAAAAAAAATATATTTAAAAAATAAATTCTCTCTAATAAATTAATAATAATAATAATAAAAAAGCAAGGCTAAATGTGAATCAATCACTGATACTAACACGGCTTCTGGCGCCGTCACTGCCTTTGATGTGGGTGAGCCCCGGAAGTCACTTTTATCTCCATATGCCTCGCAAACTGAAATTAGATTGTCAGCTCTGGGGGGCAAGGAGCCTTAGTGGGAAATATTTCTACATGCTTATTATAAAAAATAAAAAAAAATTCTTATTACGTGAGAAGTGGAGGGTGTTATTATTATTATCGTGTATTTGAAAAGCGCCAACATATTCCGTAGCACGGTACAATGGGGGTACAGAGTTATGTACATTACAAGAACAAGTTACATACATGCAAGTGAGGGCAAACGCACAAACAGGTAACGAGGGGCCTGCTCGCGAGCTAACAACCTAACAACTGTTTTATACGCCGTCTGAGCGGCTGTAGCTTGAGGGTTAGCGCTCTGGGCCTCCCCGTAGAAGGCTCTGTTTTTTTTTCCCCTCCCCAATAAAATGAGAGAATAAATACTGAAATGTGCCGGATTGTGGCTTTGCCTTGTATTTCCAAGAAGCTGGTCAGCAGAGCCCCCTAGTGGTAATCTGTGGAAAAGTTTAAAAAAATGCTATTTGATCTGCAGAGGGCAGTTCAGACCACAAATTGAACATTGAGATCCATTCAATATTCCCATCTGTACGTTCACACGCTGCTTGGGATCACAGCTGGGTTGATATTAATGTTCAGTCACTTGCAGTTTCGTTACTGAGACTATTAGCTTTCTTGTTCGTACTCAGGCTATACATTTGTTATTAATGATGTGTTACCCAACTACAAAAGCATGTTGCCGTAGTGAGGCTGCAGTCCCAGTGCGTTCTACAGCGCACGGTTCGGCGCCCCTCAATGGGTCTGGGCCCACTGGGTACCTTGGTGCGCATTTGGCAGCCGCGTTCTACGACGGGTTTTTCCAAATACAACAAAATTGTATGTGCAATTTGCGACGGAGGCGTGGCCACGCCCCCACGGCGGTTCAGCCAATGTGGGCGAACCAGCCGCGTGAGGTCATGGCCACGCCCCTGCAAAACCTCCGCCAAGCAATCTCTGCCCCTCTCCACAGACCGCAGATCACGGTGAAGCGCTGTGCACGCACCGCCACCCCGCCGTGCGCGCGTGCTACCGTGTAGACTGGGACCGCGGCCATATGCCAGCACTTATCAGCTAAGACCATCCACTGGATACTGCTTCCTGTCCCCAGGTTTATCATGGGGCTATCTTCCTCTTTCGATTGTGTTCCACACTTTGGGGGGACCCTCCAACTTAAAAATGGGCCCCACTGTGGTTCCTCTACCTGTGCTGGGTGGAGGCTCTTCCAAGCAATTCCTGTGGAAATCCTCTAATCTATGCAGCTTACCCAACACAAAAAAACCTTTCTGTTTAATAGGTACAGCTGGCCTTACAGGACCCAAAAACCTGTTGTGTACCTGCTAAATAGGCAGCGCTGTAGTGTTTAGGATAGGTCTCCACGCTCTAAGTGCCCTGCTTCGCTAATAAAATGCAGGTTCTCTCTTAACACATACAGTACGTGTAATTTATACAAATGTCTATATTGAGCTGCCTAGTTGGCTCTAGAGTCTAGGCCAAGGGGTAGCATGTCCGCGCGGACGCTGGCCCAGTGGTTGACATTTGGCAGCTGCCTATTGGCTGAAAGTGCCACTTGGCAGGTGCCAATTGGTCAATGGCCAATGCGCTGGAACGCGCTGATTGGCTACCACGGGGGGTCGCGGAGCAGGTTGACAGTTGCGGGGGGGAGCTATAAATAGAGGCGGCACTGTGGAGTGGGGTGTTGTTAATTAATATGTTTACCCCCTGCCCAATTGTTTGTTAGTAAATCTAAATACATTTATAATAAAATATACGAAAGTTATTATTCTGTTTACGGTTGTCACGGCTTTCTTTATAGGCGGTATGTTGGTTTTAATTAATCAAATTGGTTACATAGTTAAATAAGGTTAAATAAGATGATGCTCTGGGCTGGGAGCTTGTTTAAATAATGTGTTGATGTTTATTTATCTTTGGCTGGGAGGCGATGGTAGATGGCGAATGTTTTAAATAAAGGCGTGCTTACTAAAGTTAGAACGGTGGCCTTACCACCATACTTCAGTTGTATCTGTCTCTTATTTCATTAAAGTAAATGTGGGTATTAAGCGTGCGTCCTGCGCTGGGCATGTATTTTCAGATATACATGGGAAGAAGACTCACGTCTCAGTGGTTCAGTTGTGTACTCTGTCTATATACGTAGCTTCCTATTCCTTTGGGGAAATAAAATGTAAATCCTGTAAGATTCATGGGGCCAGAGCAGGGGACGCCAACTCCAGGCCTCAAGAGCCGCCAACAAGTCAGGTTTTAAGGATAGCCCTGCTTCAGCACAGGTGGCTTAATCAGAGGCTGAAAGACTGAGCCACTGATTGAGGCAAATGTGCTTAAGCAGAGATATCCCTAATACCTGACCTGATGGTGGCCCTTGAAAACTGCAGTTGGGCACCCCTGGGCTAGAGGAATCCCAATAGGTAGACCCGTGGCTTGTAGATTGTTGTCTTATGAATGTTGCTGGTGCACTATTATTCACACTAATAACTAGAGAGGTTTCCTTGGTGCATGATGTGACGATATGGGCAATGAGGCTCTTATAATAACGGTGAGGTCCAGCCATTGCCCTATTGTCTGGATGAATATACAGGGTTGCCCTGTATATACATCCTATCGTGGCTCATCTGGTCAAACTATGTGTGTCAAAATTATATGTGTAACCTTTATTTTCTGTCAAATATATTTGTGCTTGTGTAACTTTGTATTTCTTTGTTTCCTGGGCATGCTAGGCAGGTAATACACTTATCCAGCCTGCGCGCCCAGGGATCTGGGTTTAGCATGTTCCACAGGGTGGTTAAGGACCAAGGAGAGGGGCGATGAGCCGGCCTCCTATCTGGGAGCCATGGTCTGCCTAGACAGAGAGGCGCTTATCTCATCAAGAGATAGCAGGTCAGCATTGAGAACATGGGCAGGTAAGCACTGTTCTCATTGCCTGGTTTGTAATGCCCGACCCTCCTTGCCTCAGCCTCCCCGTCACACCCCGAGGCTAGATTGGCCAACACAGGCGAGCCCTCGTGCTGTAATTGGCCCAACACACAGCTTTTGTGCTGTGATTGGTCGCTGCCCCGAATCTAGACAAGATGCAGCCAATCTCAGCTCCAGAGATCTTGCTGAGGCTAACGTGGAGATGGACTAAGTCGGTGTACTCTGAGGTTGTGCCAGAGACACCCGAAACCAAGGCTGCCTACTATTCCGAGCAGGAGATTTAAACTAGCCTGCCTGCATTTTGCATCCAGCACTGCCTGGAGTTCCTGATCCCCCACAGGATTGGAAACTGCGCCGGGTAAGCCATTCCGGTGGCACCGGACACCTAGGAGTGCTAGGATTCCAACCGTATTCCCAGCTTGGAGTGAGTATAGCTCTGTCAGTGATATTGTTTTGTGTCTGCTGGCTCCGGCCAGAATAAATATATATGTTTATTTGATCTCTGTGTCCTGTCTGTTGCTTGATCCCGTGAAAGAGTCCTGTCTCCCGTGACACACCACCCATGTAAAAACTTGGCCAACAACTGCAACAAAGTTAAACCAGCAACTCTGCCCTTCACCAGATGCCCCTTTTTTTTTTTTACAACATAGGTCCTAGGGAGCCCCCGGAGCGGAATTCAATTATTTTAGCTCTGGGGACCCGCAGTTTTCGAGATGCATAACGGTAAATGTACTTCCTGGTTTTTAAAACAGGGGACGTTGCAGCTTCCCTTTGACTTGTGTGACGTAAGAAATTTAAAGCGCCATTTTGTTTCCCCAGGACCCATCACAGATACCAGTAACTGCACTTGTTTGTGTCTCAGGAACTAGGGTGCCACCAGAGCTACAAATAGCACGGTTCAGCTCTGAGGGTCCCCACTAGCGGCATTGCTGTAAAAAAAAGGGGGGGGGGGGGTAAAAAAAAACTTCATAACTGCTGGATTTTCTTCTTTGATACATGATGCTAGATTTCCACCAGAATTGCCGTTTTTAGCGGCAATCCATGTGCTGCTTTTATTTTTTAATGTAGGTTTGAAACAGGAGTGTCTCCGAAGCTGAACCCCATTAATTTCAGCTCCGGGGACCCCCTGCATCTGGAGATACTTTCCTCCGTAGGGGGTGCCGGTAGCCGCTCGGCGTGCAGGCATCCCGTGGTGGCGGAGTTTCCAAGCTCCCGCGCACTGTGGGCCAATCTGAAGCTGTGACATCATCCATTGAGGCTTCCTATTTGCCCACGGGAAGGTTTTTTTTATACCTTTACCGATATATACCGGCACCCCCTTCGGATGTAAGTATCTCTGGAAGCAGGGGGTCCCCGTAGCTGGAATAGAAGAGAGAAATCGGCGCAACTGCGCATGCCTGAGTCAATGAAGCTACCGGATGTTCTTCAACCAACTTTATTGATACAACACACAAGGGCTACACTGCAATCTCCCCCTCTACGCGTTTCACCCTCACAGATAGGGCTTCGTCTTGGAGGGTGAAACGCGTAAAGGGGGAGATTGCAGTGTAGCCCTTGTGTGTTGTATCAATAAAGTTGGTTGAAGAACATCCGGGAGCTTCATTGACTCAGGCATGCGCAGTTGCACCGAATTCTCTCTTCTATTCTGGCACTTCTAGACGGCGGCACGCAGGAGCGGACGAAGTGAGCGGGTCCCAGACCGGAGATGCAGTTGAGGTAAGAGTCACTTCCCCCTGCACCGGTCAACACTGTGGCCACGCTGAGCTCCCTCACATACAGCTCCAGTGACTGAGACACCTAAGGTGACTTGGCTATTTACACAGAAGCGCAGGACAGATCTTTTGCTATTGGGTCCCCGTAGCTGAAATGAATGAGGTTCAGCTCCGGTGACCCCCTGCTTCAATAATATGTTTACAAAAATATATTTTACAAAAGCATATCAATTGCTTCTTTCATTTCAAGGTAACTATAATACAGTATGTCGTAACCATGGGTTACTTCAGTGGTGCACAAACTGGGGGGCGCGCCCCCCAGGGGGAAGCGGGAGATTTGTCTGGGGGGGCGCGGGCGGTTGCAGAGGTCCCACGCTGCTCCCTAAGGCATTTAAATTAATGCCGGGGGATCTCGTGAGGCCTCTGCAACACTAAAACTTACCGGGATTCAGACGCGTCTCCATAGCATGCGACGTGACATCACCGGGACACTGCGGGTCACGTGATCTGACGTCACGTGACCCCGGAGCGTCATTTGACGCTGCTGCCAGGTAGGAGAGGGGGCGCGAGACCGAGGGAGGCCAGTCGGGGGCGCAGCATCAAAAGTTTGCGCTCCCCTGGGTTACTTGATACAGCTTGATATAAATGGATTCAATGAGTTACTTTGCTGCTAAACCGACGCGTAGAGATTTTTTTTTAGCAAATTCAATGCATGTCTGTCCTCTATAGCAGAGAAAGGCTTAATACTTAGGCTTAGTCCCCGCTGGCGCTGAGCGCGCGCATGCTTGGAGAGCGCTCCAAGCACGAGCGCCGGGTGCCCTGCATTTACGCGCGCGTGGGGGGTGGAATTGCGGGTAGTTGAGCGCGCTGCAAAGTAATAGTTTTTTTGGTTTATATAAGCGCCGAGCGCGGGTGAGCGTGTGCCCGCGCACACAGCGTGAGCGGGGACTTACATATATCTGTATATGTAAGTAACCGCCACAAGCGCCGCCTGCTCAGCGCTAGCGGGGACGCAGCCTTAAAGGGAGTTAAAGGGCAGATAGGGTCAGTAACTGCCGAACGTATCCGCCTCCTCCCCTATACCTAATACTGGGGAAATAAGGATCCATCAGATTTGTCAAAGAGGAAACGACCATGGATAAAATCTTTTTCTTTATTCAATCTGGCCCCAGTTTTGCATCTCATAGATGTTGATCATTAACGCCTAATAATTATTTCAGGACTACATTGCTACATTTTTTTTATTTTTTATTAATCTCTAAGAAGGAGAAGGTTTGGATTGTTGGAAATGTGTACTAATAGACCGTCCGTGTTGCCTTATTTTCTTATCAACGTGACCGCAAGATGAATGCAGCTCGAACCCATTTTCTTAATCCGAACGGTAGCAAAGATACTGTATTAAATGCAAAAATCAAATAAACATGTCACAAGTGGCCTTTTCAGGCTGAAATTGTATCTTTATTCGTTGAAATTGACAGCAATACCCTTTTATTAACATGGCAAAGAAAAAAAAATGTTAATCTTCAAAAGCGCTTTTCTGCAATGAAAACATCATTAAACATGCATGAGATGTTAGCAGGGTCCATGTGAGAAGTACTCAGAGGCAGAGCATGCACGTCTGATGATAGCATGAGGTTCAGTAACTAAGTGAGAGGACACTGTTACCATTCCCTACCTGTGGACATGAAGGACATTGGAAAATAAAGATGTCTTTATGGGCGGTTAGAACACAGATTCATATTTGGCAGCAGAAAAGGTTACCCCCCCCCCCCAAAAAAAAAACAGAATATGTGGCTCAGCTGTGAGCATGTGACCTGCACATGGGACAAGGGTTAATATTCCGCTCGCAAGCGCTCCCACTTTTCACCTCTGCCAAGGTCCCTCAAATAGACAATATCTCCCCTAAATCCGTCCCCATATACCACCTGTCAAGAACGACACACAAGTGAGCACGTGACTTAGATGTGCAACCAGGGTTAATACACACGACTACTCTAGCCAACTCACCTTTCGCCTGCACAGGGTACCTCCTTACTCAATTGCAATCATATCTATATGCTTGCACCACCCGAGAAATGCACATAAAAGATATAAAACTTATATTTGCCAGGGTCCCAGGTCCCTGTTTATAATTGAAAAATTATGCATTTAACGCACCAAAATCTGTTGTGGCAAAATGTGCCTGAAAATGTAAATACTCTTTCCAGAGAGTGCAACAGTTAATTCAGAGTCCAAAAGCAGGAAGAGAGAGATACAGACAAATGTGGGGGAGGGAGAGACTCACAGGGGGGGGGGGTGGGGTTCCCGGAATTTCGCAATCTAATTCTAGGGTTCCTTAGCCACTGGTCTAAGATGGCACCTGAATGAAGTTCTGCCCAGACCAAGCTCAATTAGCACATGTGAGGCACAGAAGACAAATGCTATGTATGCTATGTATAATCAGACAGTTCCCGAACAGCAGGCAGCAGAGAGGAGAAAAACTGTGTGCGCAGGCACTTAACATTTGGCCAGCAGATGGAGCCTACAGCTCCTCTTCTCCTGGGCTCCCTGCAGTGAGTTGCTGGTAATGGGAAGTAAGTGTGTGTAAGTATATATAATGTATTAATTGTGTGTGTGTGTGTGTGTGTGTGTGTGTGTGTGTGTGTGTGTGTGTCTGTGTGTCTGTGTGTCTGTGTGTGTGTGTGTGTGTGTGTCTGTGCAAGTGTGTGTAAGTGGGTATATGTATATATGATGCATTGATTGTGTGTATATGTATACAGTGTGTGTGTGTGTGTGTGTGTCTGTGTGTGTGTCTGTGTGTGTCTGTGCAAGTGTGTGTAAGTGGGTATATGTATATATGATGCATTGATTGTGTGTATATGTATACAGTATGATGTGTGTGTGTGTGTGTGTGTGTGTGTGTGTGTGTGTGTGTGTGTGTGTGTGTGTGTGTGTGTGTGTGTGTGTGTGTGTGTGTGTGTGTGTGTGTGTGATGCGTATGTGTGTATCATATGATGTCAGTATGATGCATGGATGTGTGTGTATATATTTTATGTATGGGTGGTGTGTGTACATACATCATATATACACACTCCATGCATATATCACACACCAACAAAATTGGGGTTGTCCAGAGCACTCCAGTGTATTAAAAACAAGACATTTTATTCAAGCCCTTAAAATACAAAAATGAAAACTGCCGTGCAACGTTTCGGCCTGCCATGGCCCCTGGGCAAAACTCAGGCGCCATGGACAACGTTCTAGGTGTGTGCGCCAGTGAAATTTTCATCCCTGGTGTACATACTGTGTAAATGAATGTGTGTGTGTGTGTATATATGTGTGTTTGTGTTTGTATGTGTATGTATGTATGTATGTATGTATATATATATATATTTATATATATATATTATTGTGATACCATCAGGTATCTCTAGGTGCTGGAACAGGGCAGTAAGTGTACTTTTCCAGCTCACAGAGAGTTAATTATCTCTGGAATGGCTAAGGCCTCGGCCATGTTTACCGCTTGCTGGCGGAAGCGTGCTGACGCGCGTAGGGGCTCACCTACGCTTCCGCAAGCGCGCGGAAGCGTAGGTCTCAGGGGAATTTAAAATTCCCCCGCTTGCCGGCGCGACAGGCCGGTCACGGGAGCGGTTCGCCCAATGAGGGCGAACCAGCTCCGTGACGTCACTGGCCCGCCCCCGGCCAGTGACGCGCCTGCCCTCGGCCCGCCCCCGCAAGGCCAGGGAAAGCATCCGCTTTCCCTGTGCCTCGGCGCGCCTCAGCACGCCAGTAGGGAGCCTGGCCGAGGCCTAATGTAGCTGCTGCCTAATTAATCAGGCTGGGCTCCTCAGTGAAACAAGGAAGTGTTTAAGACAAACACAGAGAGACAATGCTGTGAGTCACAGAGTGAGAGAGACTGTTTTCCCAAGAGAAGGGGGTGATAGAAGTGCTCCCCAGCTGCAGAAGCAGGCACAGAGGACCTACAGAGGCGTTTCTCATGTTGTGATATGACCTTATATGCATAAATAAAAACACAATGAAAAATATCTTTTAAAGCCTGAATGGGGAATAAAAGTGCACAATCCCATGCGGTGACTCTTTCTTATTTCCAAACTTCTTCTAATTGGCTGCATATAATGTGTTCTGTCCAGGGGTGTGCAAACTGGGGGGCGCAAGATTTTCTAGGGGGGGCGTGGCAGTTACAGAGGTCCCCCCCAAAGCAATTAAATGCCGAGGGACCGCACGAGGCCTCTGTAACATATCCTACCTTGATTCAGACAGCTTGGTGGTGTCTTCGGTGACGCATCGCCATGGTAACCCGGCGTCAAATGCCGCCACGTGACGTCACATGACCCAGCGGCATCATTTGACACCGCAGCTGAGCGGAAGGGGGGAGTGGGGGCGCGAGCAGGGGAGGAGAGCAGGCACCGGGGCACAGGCAAAAACTTTGCGCACCCCTGTTCTACACTGTTCAGGGGGTCTTTGTTACAATGTTACTGCTACATAGCGTATGATGCTGCTTCACCAGGGACTTCCACTCCATAAATAGTGAAACTTCTATATACAAATAGGGATACTTATTTTGAAATCTGTATTTAGATGCGCACATCTTAGTGGTTCAGTCTCAGACCCATTCACGTAGATTCAGCAGAAGCACAAGGTAACTAATTATGGAACCGATATCCCCATCTTCCAAGAAATAACGACACTGTCCTCTCCACAGAGTTCAGGGAGATTTCATGTGACACATATTCCCGCAGTCTACACTGCAGAGAGAATTGGCTTCCCTTATGCTCCATTGATTTCAGGTTAGGGGCAGCTTGGGGACATTTCTTTGGCTAAAACACTAAAGCTAAAATGTCGTACAGTGAGTCTAGTATTGGAAATAGATTGTACAATGTCTTATTAACCAATGTAAACCTGCAGTGGCGATACAGATTAACCCACTTCCGGACGATGAACTGCACGCCCCTGAAAACGTTAATTGCTACAATCTTCTTTCTCTTCATTTGGAGATATTAGATCAGGTGATAAACAAATATGATATATAAATACATTGTAAAGCACCAAATATGAATTAGCCAATTGGAAACGCGCCTACGAGCAGCATCTTCCCCCCTGCTAACCCATTGCCACCCTCTGGGCAGGCTCCACCAGGTCTGGCAGTCACAAAGGGGCCCCAGTGGGGTGCCCCCTGTTCTCTGGACCTGGCGTTTAGCCTTTCCCTGCCCATCAAACAGTTTTCTCACCTCTGGACATCCTTTCTCCTTTGAACTACGGACACTATGTAGACATCCCGGCACCTATGTATCACCTGCAACTGCTTATTGGGCAGCTTATGGGAGGCCAGCCCCTCCTTCTTCTAGGTATATAATCTCCCAGCAAGGTCCCTGTATTTCACTATTCACTTTACTTGCAGACATGTGAGTATCTTCACTGGTATATACCAATTTTTTAATTGCACTATGTTATATAAGCATATGCTTGGATATATTCACCCCTTCTGGGTTTATTTCACATAACACTAGTATGCATTTAGCGTAGGGACCTGCTATAGAGACTTACCTTGACGTGGTTAGCAGGCTTGGCATTATTTGATCAAAGGATGTAAACCACAAGTCTCTTTTATCTTATAGATTTTTAGATCATATATATTCCCGATTTATTGCTATCCCAAAGGGAGAAGCGCAGGGATTCACTTTCTGTTTTTCACATTTGTATGGCCAATCCCTTCGCCAGCTGCATGCTCCTTACATGGAGAAGCGCTGTGATTATATATTTGTCCTTCAAACAAAAGGAATATATTTTGACCCAAATATCCCACCCAAAATTTACATTCCCGAAGTTGTATGTCTCTGGGGCAAGGGGAACAGGTAAAGCCCCAAAACAGGTCATGTTTTTACTTTGCATTGCATAAGACTTCCATAATACACCCCGTCTTCATCTGCAGACGGGTACCCGCAAATCATACACTATTTGCGGGTAACAACAGTACTACCGGCTACTCCGGTCAGCAACATTTAATACACTTTTTAACCCTAGTTGCTCCCCAATATCCACCCTTAATTTCCTGCTCCCAAAGTCCCTGTCCTGCAGCTATTTCCAATCCTAACTACACCTGGCATCCCTAGTGTACATTCCTGCAGGGGACCGTAAAATGGGAACAGAGATACAGTACAGGTAAATACATCAAGGCACACAACTAGACCCAAGAGCTGACACTTCAGCCCTTGACATATGTTTTTTAAAGCAGCCAGCCGGGCTTCACCTTTATTAATGAAGGCCGGCTACCCCCTACCGTCACATGGATTTTCAAAGAAAGCTAATCTGAGGGGAAGTGCCAGAGAAGGTGGAGGGGAGGGTGGTATTTAAAACGTAGATGGCAGGCATGAGAGAGGCGGGTGAGAGATGTATGTAGTGCCTGTTTTTCCTGCTGACTGTAGCCTAATCATTTAGTTCTGGTCAATGAAAGTGGCACCACTGGACAACGTATCTATAGGATTGGAAGGATGCAGTTGATGGAGACAAGGTCATAGACTACAATCAAGGGAAAAACCTCAAGTGGTGAAGGTCAGATAAACCTTGGAAGGAGGATATCTGGTGCTACTGTATTTTTGAAGTGTGCAGGTAGTCCTCGTTATCCAACATTTCACTTTACAATGAATGGCATATCCAACGCTTTACAACGCAACACTAAGGGCCGTTTTTCAACGCCTGAATGCGTTATCCAACGCTCACCGCCACTGATTAACATGGGGCTCACTTTACAATGGTTTCACTATCCAACGCTACTTCCAGAACAGATTCCGTTGGATAACCGGGGACTGCCTATACATGTAGGTACGTAGCACCACTCTATCTAATATATGGGGTAAACCAGGCTTGAGATTATATGAAAGAAGCTAGTTATTGTGAAAGGGACTACATTTTCTGAAGCTGATCCCATGGTTAGTGCTTTATACAATAGTTTATTTTATATACCACTAATATATTTATAGTGCTGCAAAACTGCACATAGACAGACGAATCGTTGTCTCGGACACCTTGTCATTGTAATTTCTGTGCCCAAATCACAGGGAGATGTATAACGTGACATGCACAAGGTAACAATGGTACTAGGGTTCAAACCTGTGATCATTACAAGAGGATGGATTCCATCAAATATACTGGTCCACCGCGGTTTAATCTCCATCTGTTGGATTCTTAGGTGACCATAGCAAACACAATGAACACACCTCAACTTGACTTGAATAGAATGTAGCAGATCTTTGTATCGTGAGCAACATGAAACCTTCTATCAGGGACATTTGATAAGGAAATAAGGGAGATCTCAATGGACATCTGGGAGTAAGGGAACTTCTATCAAGGGAAAAGCGGAAACATTACACATTGTTCAGCTCATGACTGGGAACTCTTCTTGTAGATAGAGAGACGGCCAGTATGGTTCCAGGAAAGTAGAGAAGAACCATTCTGCATGCAGCCAATGTTACGGAACTGGAGCTGTCCAACTGTAAACCGAATAGTCAACCTGCTGTGTTATATTGAATAGGAAAGTCAGCACTAAAGGAATATTTACCTGGCTTGCATATTATAGGCCCCAGGTACAGCACATTTGCCAGGGGTAACATCATGAAGTCTATTTTGTTTTCTAAAGGAGGCATATTTGTCTTATCCTTTTGGAGTGCGTTTTACAATTTTCACTCTTGTCAATCTTGCTCTGTGGCTCAAGGCAAAGTAACATTGGATGGATCGGTCTTATCCCACTGACACAGATAGTCTTGTAGGGACTGTCAGCTCCTATCTTTCAGATGTTGAGAAAAGAATCAGAGGAACCATCTGCCTTGAAGAGGAATTAATCAGGCGAATAAGAACATTCAGGACAATATTTACTTGGTTGTCCACAGGTAGGTTAATTCATTCAGAGATAGGTTCACAGGTAGGTTCATTCATTCAGAGGTAGGTCCACAGGTAGGTTCATCCATTCAGAGGCAGGTTCACAGGTAGGTTCATTCATTCAGAGGTAGGTTCACAGGTAGGTTCATTCATAGGTGCCACTTCAGCAACAATTCATGATTTACAACAACAGGAACTCAGGAGTTAGATTACCATCTCAGCGGTGAGCCACAAGCAAATGGGCTAATCTAAGTTGTTACAATATCCGTGCATAGATAACGGAACCATAGAACAAGGTTGCAATCAAGCCATATCAACCTTACGTTTCTTAAAGGTGATGTTGATGAACATATTGGCAACGAAGCTCTTTAATTCCCATTATCCTGGTACAGACAACATATACAATGTAAAAGTTTAATGGATGGGGTTATTTTAAGCTCTAATGGCTCATCAGGCCGTTGCTACACTTAGGTGTTCTTTTCTTAGTTCAACACACTCTCACCTTTCTAAATCATAATTGTTCTAAGCATTCATTTTATCTAACTATTCTCCATTATTTGGCTAATGATAGCAGGGGTGCTCCTTTACAGTCCTCAAGCCCCCCCCCCCCCCCCTCAACAGGTCAGGTTTTCAGAATATCCCAGCTTCAGCACAGACTGAGCCTCTGAGCAAGCATGCTGAAGTGGGGACTGATTGAGCCACCTGTGTTGATGTGGGGACTGATTAAGCCACCTGGGCTGAAACAGGTACTGATTGAGCCACCTAGGCTGAAGCAGGGACTGTTTGAGCCATCTGTGCTGAAGCAGGGACTGATTTAGCCACATGTGCTGAAGTAGGGATAGTCTGTAAACTTAACCTACTAGGGGGCTTGAGGACTGGAGTTGAGCACGCCAGCATTGTAGAATAAAGGAGGCATTTTGGATGTGAATATTCATCAAAGTATCCTCTGTATAACTAGGTATTGCAAAGCATGTCCAAACTACAGCCCATATTACTTTAACCCACTAATAATGTATGTACTAACTTACTATGAATATCACACTGTATTATTTGCAGCCCTTTTAGGGTTCAGTTGCTAAAACCTCGGTGCATACTGGGCCCTTACCCAAATACTCAGTAATTGAACCTCAAAGTTGGCTTTCAAAAGTTGACTTGCATTAAGACCATAGAGGTGGAAAAGTGGGGGAACAGTTTAGAGAAAGCGTATTATAAAATAAATTCGGTGCTGTCCAGCCGTGTGGGCAGATAACGTGTTGATAGTACAGTATAGTATCTCCGGGCACATCACTTGGAGGTTCTGCAACATTCCATCCATCTTTTTCCCTACTGGGGGATGAGCACAGAGAAACCAAGACCTTGAGCTCAACTGCCCACTGCATTTAGTGGCTATTCACTCAAAATCAACAGCAGTGTCCCCTTTAGTCAAGATCAGATCTCTGCAGTGTTATCCCAGGCAGCTGATGCATCCACTCAAACGGGAGCCATATCTCTCCCATCTTACTAAGGCACTGTTGTGTCGGACAAGCACTTTCCCTCCACCCCACAACACTCTGAAAACACAACTTGCTCCTTCAACTGCTTTGAGGGATACATATCAAGGCTTGCATTTTTTAAATGAATCTGGAGCATTGCTCCAAATACAATGGAAATTGCACCGTTTTGACTTTGAGTCAATGTGCGGCAATATATCGAGATGCGTTTTGTTCGTTTTGCTACACCTCCGTAAGTTAGCGATTTGGGGAGGGGTTGTGGGACAGTTAGGGGAGAAGTTGCCTGGCGCATTAGTGTAATAAGATGTTTGAGTCATTAATAGTGAGCCTGATTGAGGCAATTCAATCCACCAGGTGTGAGGTGGCTCAAACCTTTTTTTTTTTGCCCAGCACCAGATGCAAGAAGCTCAAATAACGAGCTTCAGGTATACGGATGAAATAAAATAAAGGTGAACTGCGCTCTAAATAGTATTGGTGAAATTGGCAATGTGATTCATAAGAAAAAACAGCGCAAAACCTCATTGTGTAATATTTATATATATTGTGAAAATATTTCAGCAGGTAAGTATCGCACGTACATCAAGATAAAATAGTATAAACATAACATGTTAGGGACATGTTACCACATCACCCGCTCTTCTGCACCAACCCGGTCAATTCTGGGCCACTCTAAGAGATGATGTCTTTATCTCCCAGGCTCTTGGCGATGGTCTCGCGATCCGGTCTTTAACATCTATTACGATCCTCAGATGCAACCGCACCGGCGCTGATCTATTGAGATCCTCGTGTCAGACTTCCGGGTAGACCTTTTGAGAAGCTTGTCATTGGGCCGGGATGACGAGCTGTGTGTGTGACGGCTGCGCGCTTGGAACTGGTTTGTCCTGTGGCGCTTGCTGTAGAGGTGTGCGGGGCACGGAGAGGCTTCGTGAGACGTTGCACAGCCAGCAATCAACCTCGCACTGATGAGACCCAAAAGGTCAAAACAGCTGTCTGTGAATAGGGTTACTGGCTCTGCACTTCTTTTACCCAGGCAGTGCTGAAAAGCCGTGTAATACGTCAGGCATAAGCTAATAAGGGTCCCATGTTAAAATGGATAAGAAGTAAAGAGTGACACACTATGACCTGAGTGCTCATTTGCATGTCATTACCCAGAATCCCTGGCTCCAGTGGAAGCACTGTTTGCTAAGAGATAATGGGGAAAGACAGGGTTGCAGACCTGTCTGAGACATGTGAATGCACCACAAGTGGTATTTTTATCTAATGCCCATGCACCCAAGCTTTATCAAATCCCTTATTTGTACACAAAGAAAATGTGTAATTATGATTACTATTATTATTACTGTCACGGTCCCTTTTATTCTCCAACATCTTCGGTTTGTTTGGGTATTTTTTTTCCGAATGCCACGCACTTCACCGCGTTCATGCCGCATTCATGCCGAGACAGCGCCAATAGTACTGTAGTTATCAGTGAAAGTTTGTATACAGCACGCCGCCCATAAAGTTGCACGCACGCCGCCCATAATGTTACAGTAGCTTGCTTGTGTACCTCTAATAGAGACCTCACATAACTGTGAGACTGTAATGTTGAAAACAGTTGAAAACAAATAAATAAGCACAGCGCTAATACTGTACAATGCACGCAGCCGCGGCTTTAAATACCGGAACATGCCGCATCAAACACTGCATCTGCCCGCGGTTTTCAAAGTCGCGCTGAAGCGGCCGCAGGAGGCTAAAGGCGGCCGCCACTGTATGAACTCCAGTGATCTGATACTGATCTCCTTTAATAGATGCATATGACGCTGGAAGGGCTAGCTGTGCCCCTATATTAAAATTGGACCAATACACTCAGTAACTTTACAGGTGAGAGAGTTATTTTACCTACCAGCTTTTCAGTGGCCAGCTAAACTACCTGCACCAATACTTTAGGGGTTCTTGTTGGCAAAACTAGTGTAAAACAGCCCAATATGTATCCAAGAAATCACTTCCAATTCAATCCAATTGAAAGTAATTGTATTTTTCTTTGGTAAATATGGTGCAATTCTTTTGCGATGATTTTACAGCCACGAGACGTTAGTGAATAACCCACATTATAACTAGAAACATTAAGAGCTTCAGCTATATGAGGAAGGCCGGAAAGAAACAGAACTACGCAATATGGCAAACACTTAAACACGGGGATAATAAAATACCTAAAATAATTAGTCTCTCCTTGCAGCTGGTTAACCTCTCACCCGGGGAGAAAACTCAATATAGCAAAGAAAAAAAGACCTACAGCGCACAGGAGAGACAAAAAACAGAACAGAGTGTAATCTGTATATTATAGGAAACAATGTCCTGCTGTATAATTCTACACTTACAAGATAAAAGTAACGTGCAAGAAGAAGTGATGATCTTATCTGGTTGTTTTGTAGAAGGGTGTCCACTCTGCTGGGCTCACCGACCTGCTACAATTCAAAAGAGGAGCATAGCTGAGCCCTGCAGAGTTGACACCCTCCTACAAAACAACCAGATAAGATCATCACTTCTGCTTGCACTTTACTTTTATCTTTTAAGTGTAGAATTATACAGCAGGACATTGTTTCCTAAAATATGCAGACTACACTATGTTGTCCCCACTATGATGGGGACATCAGGTTCCTGTCCTCATCATAAAAAAAAGAACTTGGAGGGTAGAAGGTGAATTGCATCTTTAAGTCGGATGGGATTACTGACCCCAGAAGGAACATTTTGGAGACACCTGCTCTAAAATCCGGAACCTATGACAGCAAATGAGGGGGTTGTGCTGGTTTTGTTTGATTACTTTATATTACAACCATTTCACTTCAAGGAAAGACTAACGTGACAAGTTGTTTGATGCCGAATCCCCAAACTACGATCAGCTCTAATTATCTGCTGACAACCAATGTGTCTTCCTTAGCAGCGTGAGAACACGGGATATCCTGCCCTGTGTGTATTTCCGTTCATTTGAGCAGCTTGTGTCCTGCAGCACTGAATTGGCAATTCTTAAAGTAACGCAGCTCCAGCTGTGTATGTAACTGCACTTTAATTACATGAATCACCACCGCGCAATCTAGCCTGGAGGTAGCCGGGAAATTGCATTTTACCTTTTCAATGATCTGTCTCTTTGGACACTCTTGCTAGGTGTTGCAATGATTTGGCGTGCGCCAAAGAAATCGTTAACCCTTCTGGTGCAGAAGAGCCAGTAATATTTAAAACAAAAACATACAGAGGCGGCACACTTTATCCTCACCTGGCTTTATTTCCCTCGGCGTGCCGCGCGTCACCGATGCGCGGTCACGGCGCGTGCCCAGGGCTCCCCGAGGGAGCCCTGGTGTCCCGCGATGTGGGGGATTGTGGTGGGGGGCTCCGGGGGACCCAGCGGACCCGGAGAGGGGAGGGGTAAGCCCTGATTGGAGGACCGATCCTCCGAGGCTCCGGCGCGCGCCCGGGACACCTCGGCACACGCTCGGTTTCTGTTGCGGCCGAGACCGGGCAAAGGTAAGAATAAACTCGGCCGCAACAGTACCTGTATGCGGGACTATGCGTTATGCATAACTCTAGATGCACAATGCTGTGACAATTCGGGTGCATAACGGGGCGTTAAACAGAAGCGGACGTTCTGTTCCCCAAGGTGAACGCGGATCCTCAAAGCTAATTATACGCGTCCGTGCTACATCTCATTGGCACGTGGTTAATGTCACGTTATTGTAGCATAATGTTGTGTTATCTTCCAATAACGTGATAGGAAATAACGCTATGTTAGTTAATAATCAGTGTTTATATTATTTAAATGCACATACAACCATGAATACAATGTTTTTTTTTATACCTGTAGTAAACTCTCTGTAAGATGAAGGCAGTCCGTAGAATCCGGAAGCGGAGCACAGCAACAGCAAAGCAAAAAGGAGCTGCAAACTATTGTAAACGTTTAAAAACCTTTTATTGTGAGGAGGTGGGGGGCTCGGAACCAACTCTGACGCGTCAGAGTTGGTTCCGAGCCCCCCACCTCCTCACAATAAAAGGTTTTTAAACGTTTACAATAGTTTGCAGCTCCTTTTTGCTTTGCTGTTGCTGTGCTCCGCTTCCGGATTCTACGGACTGCCTTCATCTTGCTTATTCCAGCGTGATGCACGCTCTACATGGGGACTAAGCTGCTGTGTCTGTGAGTACTCTATTGCCTACTATTATTGCCTTATGGTTGATATTCGCCTTGTGATTTTAGCTGACAGTCCAGTCATGTCATATATGTATGGACGATCAGCTGTTCATAGAGACTTATATATGATTCCACACATGATTTCATGTTCCAAGTAGGCATCACACATTGAGTCTCACACAGCTTTTATGATTTAGACACCCCTAACTTCAATCAAGTTTATTCATACATCATGCTCTGCTTTTTCTGAGCCCTGAACACTGGGACTAGTGCCCTCACGAACCTTGTAAACTCTCTGTAGGTGATGCTCACTTGCTGGGAAACCAGTCCATTCAGCAGTCATGGAGAGAGTATTAATACTCAAGCGCCGAATGTTAGAAAGTCTATGACCCAGGTGTGCAAAGCTACGTTAAGTCACTTAGTGTGACGTCAACCTGACGATGTCACGCTATGATGTCACGCTACGATGTCACGCACGTGATGATGTCACGCTAGGTCACGTTTTCTCCCATAAATAGCAGAGCGTTAACTATAATGACTGTTAGTGATAATGACATGCACATGAGGCATTATTATAACATCTCCTATCCACTGAAGCCCGTCAGGGTTAACGCAGAGATGTAATGCTATGTTATTTCCGTCAGACCGAAACTTGGCGTTACTCGCATCCAGACGCTAAAATAGGGCTTTTACGGGGTCTGGATGGGGCGTAACATCACAGTTAGGCATAATATAAATAACATATCATTATTTCCCTCTACTTTACTCTCTCTCACCACTTCAGCAAAAGCCCTATTTCAGGTAATGGAAGATAACGCAATGCTATGCTACAATAACGTGACCAGTGGCGGCTTTCACATTTTGCCGCCCGTAGGCACATCCCGCGGGCCGCAACCCGCCTCCTGCAGTGCCGCCCTCCTCCTTCTGCAGCTTCGCAGCATCATGGGAGGTCACGTTGTCATGGCAACGCTTCGCCATGGGATGACGCTGCGTCAATTGATGCCACGTTGCTGAAGAAGGAGGAGGAGGAGGGCGGCGCGAAGGAGAAGGTAAGAGACCTGTACAGAGGCCCAGCACTCTCCTCCAGCAATCAGCGGGGAAGACAGTGGGGCCTCTCCATGCCACCCCAACATTTTGCCGACCTAATGGGAAATCGGTCACTGAACGTGACATTAATTCTATGCTAATGAGATGTAGCACGGACACTGGTTTTGCATATAATTAGCTTTGATGATACGGGGTAACCTCGGGGAACAGAACGCCCCGTCCCTTATTTACCAGGGCCCTGTGGATCTAATCTTGACTAGTTACAGTAGCCACTAAATTGCTTTCATCTGCCAATGATTTGCACTGCCGATAGTGAATACAGCACAGTTCCGACCGGATGGTAAAAAAAAATCTCATTCATTTTGCACTTCAATGACTCTCGTTTGGTTTTAATTACCCTGCCGAGGGAAGATCTTCAAATCCTTGTAAAACCATTGCTATTTGGCATTGTTTGCACATCAATAATTGTGCCTAACTTTTGCTATTAGGCTGTGTAGCCATGCTGTAAAATGGCTAACAGTCATCTCTCCTACTGACAGTAAGGCCTGGTAAGTTGTGGACATGCCAGTAGTAATCATGGTGGTTTGCCCTCACACCCTGGTGAGGTGCCCTATGTGAGGATGGGAGTGGCTACATACTCTGAGTCCACCCTTAGTGACATCAGAGATGTGCCCGCCCCCTGACGATATAAGGCACAGCACTGCTCAAAAAGTTAGGTTCGGTTCTGCAATGTTATGCAAGGAGTAAAAGTAGTTGGTGTAGTTAGACACTGCAAAGTGATGAGACTGTGACCAGGGACCTGGCACAGGAAAGACATCCCTGCGGGGATAGGGAATCCCCAAATCACGGACAGAGACATACCTTTCATAGGGAAGCAGCTGAATGATTATGTGTGGCTAGAAGATCACTGTGAGGGGCAGTTAGCCCACAACCGTCAATAAAGATGTTCCTGATTAAAGACACTCTCGTGTGTAAGTGTGGAGTAATTGCACAGAGAGAAGCACCACAGAGGGGTTCCTCACCAGGACCATCCACAAGCTCAAGCTGGGATCCTGATGAGGTGGAGGCGCTGCACTGGATCTAGGTAGGACTCAAGCACACTACCTCAGCTGCCTGTCTGGGTTGGCAAATCCCCACACACCATCATGCGGGAGACTCAGGAGTCCTGTTGCCAACAGGTGCACCACCAGACATCACACTGTAATGGGGACCGGTTAGACCACAGGGGCCAATATGAGATTGGGTGGGTCAGGCCAGTCCAGAAAACCCGTTACATTTGGAGGCGCTGCTGAGAGAGACCTGTTAACAGGACAGGCTTTTGCTAGGTCACTTGGAAACAGGGAGAGTGTCTGCTGCCACTTTGTGCTGTGTTGGGACGGACCTACGGGTAGTCAGGGGGCTGATGGAGTTGTCAGTTCGCAGGGACGACCTAGGGGCCTGAAATTAGTTGGGGGTTTGGAGCCGGGCTATAGCTGTCCTAGTCACCTTGAGGTAGTGCTAGTTGGTAGGATGCCTAAAGGGATAGCCTGTTAACGTGGTCAGGAATCCTGGAGAGGGTCTGCGCTAGGCTAACCAAGATAGGTAGACACCCAAGTACTGCATGGAAGCCCCAGAGTACTCTAGCCCATTCCAGACCACTTAATGTAGGGAGCACAGACTGGGAGGAAGGAGATACAGCAGACACTGAGAGAGTGAGCCTAGCCTGAGGTAGTGCATACACGAGTCCAGCCTACATTAGGTACACATGGTGGTGCATCAGGGAAATCTTTATTGTACCGGTGTGGTAGCTGCCCCGCAGAGAGGAGCTCCATGTACAATAATCACGGAAACAATATATCTATGACGACCGCAAGAATGGAGGATCCGCGCGGTGCGGATAGTCCAAATTGGCGACCGGAGGCTGATGGGGAGAGCACACCTGGCGTGCGCCCCGCTGAAGAGCAAGCGGTTACTGATATGACCGTCACGAGTCTGCTATGGAGTGGAGTGAGAGCGGTGACCGCACCGTTTTGATCCTGCCTAGGACACCGGGGCGCTACCCTGGAGGACTGTGTTGAGGACATTGCTATAACAGGAGGAGAACACAGTGAGAGTGACTGTCAGTCGGCATACAAACAGATGACCGCTACCTCATTCATTGACCAGACTGACAGTGCATCCCAAAATGGCGGCTCCCGCTTCCCTGGGAGACCGCGTGGGCCGATTGCAGAGAATCCTGCAAATGCAAAATTTGCAAGGGGTTGGCCAGGAGTGGCACCAACAGGAGAGCCCCGCCCTGATGGGGGGTATGGCGCGAAAGCTGCGGCAGCGCCTTCATGGACAGTGACTCACTCAGCCCCAGTGCTGAGTCAACCGATTAGCCTGTGGGACCCTCCCCTAATCTCAACCAGGGGGAGTGGTTTCCAACTATGCCCCGTGGGTATGAATCCAGCAGAGCAAAGCGCTGGTGAGGCGACAGCGCTGCTACCAAAAGTAGTCCCTGCAGCTGGTGTTGTGTGCGGAAAGGAAGGGTATTTTGCACGCAAGGCAGCTGCAAGAAATCGGCTGGGATTGGCGCCAAAGGAAGAACCCCACCCAGTGGGGGATAAGGACGCGAAAGCTGTGACCGCGCCCTCTAGGACTGAAAGAGGTGCGGCCTCAATTAAAGGACATCCTATCCCATTGTGGGACCCGCCCATAATCGCTACTACTGGGGGCGGGTTCCAATTGTGTCAGATAGGGGCGGAGCTGAACAAAGGAGTGGCTGACAATCCAACCCCTGTTGGTCACTCACGCGGAACCAGCTTCCAGAACAGACCATTGTTGAAAGTGGCTCCCACCAGGACAATGGCCTGCTCCCCAGACGTGAATACGATGGTGTCTACTCAGCCCTATGCAGTACCAGGGGAGGTACTGGTGATACGAGTAGCGGGCACTGAGACAGTGGTGGGCCTCTGCCTGCAATGCAGACTGCCCGGTGGTACCATGGGTACAGCGGCGTGCTGTCCACAGTGTGGCACGCAGTACCTGTGGCCTATGCCCACCTTTGTACCGATCCAACCTATTGACCCCCCCGGGGGATACGGCTAGGCTGTCCGCCGAGTCCCCTGGTGCACTGTGGACCAAGGGTGCAGATCCCGGAGAATGGGGATCGGAGCCGGTTAATACGGCTGGGTCCGAAGAGAATGGAGCGATCGGTCAGGCGACTGACCGGGAGAAGAGAAGGCGGTCACCCTTCCATTCCAGTGGCAACGGGCGATCCACGCCCACCCTGCGGACTGGTAAGAATAGTCCTTGTTCTTGCCAGGCTCCGGTGCTGACACTAGCGGAGGAGGGGCCGTGCCAGGCCAAGACGGCGCACGTGGCAGCAGGTGGACTTCCGGATATCATCGTGGAGGAAGAGATCCCGCATGGGGGTCCATCCCAAGATGGTGGCATATCCGAATCAGGCGATGACGTCGGTTCCGCCGGAGGTGGCGGAGCAAGCGGAAGTCGAGTACACGAGTCTCAGCGATCGGGCAGAGGTTCCCGATCACCCCGGAAGACAAAGAGCTGGCAGGCCGAGAGGCGGATCGAGAAGGGTGAGGCTCAGCCAGCGGAACCCCCGCTCAGTGGTACGGGACAGTCCGATAACGAAGAGCGGGTCGGAACCCCGCGGCTGCCAACCGCCTACCCCTATGCCCAACCCCACGCCCTAGATAATGCCCCTGCCCCAGTCACCTGTTCCCGGGGATCCTCGTCCAGTTTGGGGGTGTCGGAAGGGTCCTTGGGGGTTGGTGAGAACCGGACTGGGGAGAGACTAGGCAGCTTTGCCTCCGAGGGTGGTTCAAGGGGTGGAGGACAATTGGGGCACGTGTCGAACTCCCGATGGGTGCCTGAAGAGGCTGATGTGCAATTGGAGGAGACGCCGAAACATGAACGGTGGTCCAGACCCCGTTCAGCGGGGACCTCCTGGGTATGCTCTTGGGGGGTTACCGATGAGGGAGACTCTCTAGAGTCTGGGCCCGAGAGGCCTAGGGAGACCCGTTGGTGGGCTCCATTATTTGAGGGATATGTGGGGTGGATGGACCGCACGCGGTTTCTGTTAGAAAGAGATGATGTGGTGGACTACTGGTGGGCTAAAGGGGAGTTCACGCCCGCCGAGAGAAAGAAAGAACTGCAATTCAGGTGGTTCCTGATAGGCCGGAACGAGATTGAACCAATGGGTCCTGAGATATTATCAGACCCTGTGGACCCAGATGAGCCCTTGTTCTGGGTATTACCAGGGAGAGCGGGGAACGCCAATTTAACTAGGTGTAGCCGGGCTGAAAGGGCCATTACAGCAAAATACAAGTACTCCCATGGCTTGGAGTATCCATACGTTCCAGAACCCCTCATGCAGGAGATTGAGGATAACAGGGACCAATGGTTAAGGGAGACCATAGAGGAATACATGGTCAATAAGGGGGGTGCCATTACTGGCAGTAAGGCGGAGGAACGGATTGAACACCTAATAAGGGTATGGAGCATAGGGCGGAGTGTTTATAAACACAAGGTGGTGTACCGGCCTGAGAGGGGTTTGCCGTGCAGTTACAGCGTGACTGTCCTGGACATGGGGGGTCGGGAGGTTAAGAAACCCGATCCCCAGCACTATTATTAGGAGGTACTGGGTAGCATTGCACGGGTTCGTGGTTACTGGACAGGGCGTGCTTGGCGCAATGTGGGTTGTTTCATCAATCTGCATGTTCTAATAAAAATGTGTGTATGTTCCATTTTACAGTGCTTCCTGAGGAAAGGTACTCCAAATTTAGGTCCCAGCCGGGGACGGTGGGATTCACCAGGGGGAGAATGTAGCCATGCTGTAAAATGGCTAACAGTCATCTCTCCTACTGACAGTAAGGCCTGGTAAGTTGTGGGAATGCCAGTAGTAATCATGGAGGTTTGCCCTCACACCCTGGTGAGGTGCCCTATGTGAGGATGGGAGTGGCTACATACTCTGAGTCCACTCTTAGTGACATCAGAGATGTGCCCGCCCCCTGACGATATAAGGCACAGCACTGCTCAAAAAGTTAGGTTCGGTTCTGCAATGTTATGCAAGGAGTAAAAGTAGTTGGTGTAGTTAGACACTGCAAAGTGATGAGACTGTGACCAGGGACCTGGCACAGGAAAGAAATCCCTGCGGGGATAGGGAATCCCCAAATCACGGACAGAGACATACCTTTCATAGGGAAGCAGCTGAATGATTATGTGTGGCTAGAAGATCAACTGTGAGGGGCAGTTAGCCCACAACCGTCAATAAAGATGTTCCTGATTAAAGACACTCTTGTGTGTAAGTGTGGAGTAATTGCACAGAGAGAAGCACCACAGAGGGGTTCCTCACCAGGACCATCCACAAGCTCAAGCTGGGATCCTGATGAGGTGGAGGCGTTGCACTGGATCTAGGTAGGACTCAAGCACACTACCTCAGCTGCCTGTCTGGGTTGGCAAATCCCCACACACCATCATGCGGGAGACTCAGGAGTCCTCTTGCCAACAGGTGCACCACCAGACATCACACTGTAATGGGGACTGGTTAGACCACAGGGGCCAATATGAGATTGGGTGGGTCAGGCCAGTCCAGAAAACCCATTACAGCTGCATAATTCTGTCCATGTAAATGACTTCAGAAGGAAAATTTAGCTGCATCTTTATTTACAATTAATTCCCCACCTTTTTTTTTTGCAGCCAAAATACTTTGAACGTTCAAAATGTACATTGTTTTTCCGCTGGGTTTTATTTGTATAAATCTAGCAATGGTTTTCCTCACGATCTTTTGCACCAGTTGTAGTCAACAGAACACACCTCTTACGTCTCATAGGAGTATGTAGTGTCAGTTGTTACCGTACTGTATCAGTCTGTAGAGAAATGCCATTCTTCGTCATTGCTCATTTAGAGACGTAAAGAAACAACCCAGGCCGGGGTGTTTTTCCCATGTTTTTTTTTTCTTCTAACGGTATTGAAGTTGGGGGTCTCCGGAGTCGAACCCCATTAATTTCAGCTCCGAGCACCCCCTGCTTCCGGAGATACTTACCTCGGTAGTGGGGTACCGGTAGCTGCTCCACTTGGCCAATCGGAAGCCGTGACGTCATCCGGTGCGACTTCCTATTGGCCTGCGTGACACGGGAGCTTTAAACTTTGCAGTGACACCAGCACCCCCTTTGGAAGTAAGTATCCCAGGAAGTAGGGGGCCCCTCGGAGCTGAAATTAATGGGGTTCAGCTCCGGAGATGTCCTGTGTTAAAAAAAAAAATAATAAAAAAATGCAGGTGAATTGCTCCTTTAAAGGGTCATTTATCAAAGTCTTTTGCCTGCAAACTTGGGCAAAACTGGTCCAAAAAGAATTGACTAGATCTATCAAAGAAAAAAAAAATCATATTTCTTTCTACGGGATTCCTTAGCTTTGATACATCTAATGCTTTTTTGGGACTGGATTTGCCCCAGATTTGCACTTTAGTTAAATAACGCTCCATAGACAGCAATGCTGCCTACAACGCAGCACAGCAATGCCATATCATGCTTTCAGGGCAGGTAACTTGGTGATCAAAGTTTGTGGACTTTAAAATGTACCCAATGATTGAGATGACAGTAGAAGCCTCGTTCAGATCTCAGAGAGAAATGTAGTATTATTTAGCTGGATCTGAGCAGCACATGGGCTGATGCAATGTACACAGGGCACGTTCAGAGCTATGGATACCCATCCTTTATCCCAACGTTGTGCCTCCGTGACATAGAGACCCCCAGGGTGGATTCCTTCAAGGATGAAGAGTCACTGGAATCGTTTGTTATTCAAAGTGACTGTAAAAATATGCTCAGAACGAGGATTTCTATTCCATTTTTGACCTGCAGGCCCCAGGAATAGCAGTTGACTGACTGTCTTGGGATGCTTTATTTGGGGTAGATAAGATGTTACTGAGTTACTTTACTCTTTTGTTTGGAGTGATGTTTGGAATTAATTGGTTGTCACTATCTTCTTACACTTGGGATTAGTCGACGAGTAAAGGATAATACATATTTATAGCCCTGCTTGGTACATGAAATTGTTGAGAAATTAGTCTTTGCCCAGCAGAGCTTACACTCTAGTTTTGGTTTTAGAAGCATAGAAAGAAAATGGATCATGTTGACTAAATCGTCACGTTACCGTGGTAACTCGCTGCTATATGACGTCACAGCGTCATTTGACGCTGCAGAAGGAGGAGCGTGGCACGGCAGAGAAGGTAAGAACGTGACCGGCCTGTCGTGCCAAGAAATCAGCTTCAACGCACGCCGCATGGACGCGAACACTGCCTTAAGGCAGTCTGATCGCCCAGCCGCACGGTCTACGGCACCATGGCCCCAGCCTAATACTTCTGGGACGTCACTCACAACACGTTAAAAAAGCCAAGACGGTCGAAGAAAGAAAAAATACAACATATATTTCAAGTAAGAACCTTGCTTCTTTTGGGAGATAAAAAGATGTTTCGCATTTGTTTACACGCGTTGCGCGTTTGATGTGCGCACGTTTATTTGTTACACGGCATCTTAAAAATGATGGTGATAAACCGGGAGCGGAGGGCGAGGTTTTGGGCCTGTTTGGCCTTTGCGCAGGGCCATGTTAATGAGTCTTATTGTCGTCCCATTGCATTTCTGTAATAACGGCGCGATAATTCAGCCACCGTCCCTGCAACTGTAGTATTGCTGCATTTCCTCCTCCTTCAGTGTCATCCGAAATAAAAGGATGATGTGTCGTGTGTGTCATTATATCTGTCACTGTTCCTTTCCGCAGATAGATTCTCTAGCATAATCGTGAAAAAGCTTTAAATAATGAAACAGCTGTTAAAATGACTTAGGCTGCGGTATATAGCTCTGGGTTTTCTCAGTATAGCCCTGGTAATGAAAAGTTACTTTTATATATATATATATATATATATATATATAGTTATACGTTACCGTTCCAAGGATAGGTAAACAAGAGACAGCACTCAATGTTGAAAATCAAAGTGTATTAGTGAAAGCAAAAATACATCCAGAAACCCAACGTTTCGGTCCTACAGAATGGGACCTTCCTCAGGGGGAAGGTCCCATTCTGTAGGACCGAAACGTTGGGTTTCTGGATGTATTTTTGCTTTCACTAATACACTTTGATTTTCAACATTGAGTGCTGTCTCTTGTTTACCTATCCTTGGAACGGTAACGTATAACTACATTCTCTATATGGGACGTGCACCTGTGGCTTACCAGCACCTATTGGAGTGCCAACTGCCTTATCTGACTATATATATATATATATATATATATATATATCAGTTAATAAAGAACCATAGGCACTCCGTCTGAATAGAAAAATTGGGTGCAAATCCTGTACAAATAAATAGGCAATACGATACCGCACGTGGACGAATATCAGAGGCAGCACTCCAAATGAATATCAAAATTCTGTATTATTCAACAAAACATCATATCCAACGTTTCGGTCCTCAAACGGGACCTTTGTCAAGGTGATCATCACCTATATATATATATATAAAACGGAAATAGCCATGTCATATTTATTCTGCACTATATATATACAGTATATACACACACAGCACCCAACAGGTATGCAGCGCTTCCCAATCCTTACAAATCAATCTCAGCACGGGAAATATAATAATGCAGATGGGATAAGGGCATCGAGATAACACTGGGAGCAAGTAGCCCCTGTCACAAAGAGCTTACAATCTAATCATGTGGGGTGAGTAACGAAAGGAGTAAACATGAGCGTGTTGTTTGGTTACTGCGCATACAAGATGATACTGTAGTTAAGAGCAGCTGAGTTGGACTGCAGCTTTTAACCCTTGTTATGCCAAAGGCTTTGACATAGAAGGAGTTAAAGAGACAGTGACACAAGCAGTTAGAAGGCTTCCCCAACCCCCTATAACGAACCAGCCTCTCAAACTCCATCTATTTGGGGCTGTGGAGGTGGAGAATCCCACTGACAGTGACCCCTCCTCCTCTTTTCCCTCCTGCCATCAGCCTTAAGAAACCCTCCCTCACTTCAACTTATTCAGCTGAAATCCTGCCTGGTTCACAGGCAGCATGTCAGAGCAGAACTCCACAGCTCCTGCGGACAGGCACCCCAAACAGGACACAGCGCCCCCCAACAACTCTACCCCCCTGCCACTTATCACCCAGACCGACTCCCGGGACAAATGGAGCAAAAAGATGGACTTTCTACTGTCCGTCATTGGATTTGCTGTCGACTTAGGGAATGTCTGGAGGTTCCCATACATCTGTTATCAGAACGGCGGCGGTAAGAATTAAGCACGTTTACCTTTTAATCAACGTCCACAACGAGCCCTTAGATATATCATGCAAACTACAGACCCTTCTGCTTATCAATAGCTACGTCCCATTGAAGTTTCCATAAAACGGTCATTCAATAATCAATGACCACTAAATAGTGCGTCCACTATAACATTCACAGTTACAGAATGATCTTGTTATCCCTGCCCCAGAGAGCTTACAATCTAAGTGTTTGTGTAAATACTGTACTTACTGTAGTACACTCCTGTACAGAATTATCTTATTGGTCAACCCCCATTTTCATCTACATTTGCAAGGTCACTCAATATCATTCATCAACAATGCAGGGGGAAAAAATCACATTATATTATGATGTCCCACAGGGAACACATTGGGAGGCACCCATGGGTGTCAAGGAGTCTCAGTTAAGTAACGTAATTACATATTTAATATTATTTCAACTGTTACTGTTTTTTTTTTGTTTTTTTAAGAGATGAACATTTTTTTTCCGGTTTTGTGTCGACAGTTTGTTTCTTCTTCGTTTGGAAAAGCGGCGTCCGTATATGAAATGATACAGCACGTGCTATATATTTGTAAAGGGAGTCTTGGTAAATCGGTGCTCTGGGTTCCTTTATGAAGATCAAAGAAGTCGAAAGAGTTGCTAAGTAATGTCAGCTCCTTTTAAATGCTGTTTTAGCAACTTGTGTGTGTAGTGAAAAGGGGTTATTTCTCAAAGTCTCTGAGATGGCACACAGGGGAAAGAAAATCAAATTCAGCCAAATGTAACAAAGAAAAAGAATGTTTTACCTTGATAAATCTGATGCTGTTTCTTTTCCGTAGTTTTGCAGGCGGGAGACTGATATAAAACCCTCTTTTGATGTACCTTTACAGGGTAGCGTATGTGCTGATAGTATATGTATGTACTGTATATCGTTATTTATATAGCTCCATCCATATACATAGTGCGTTACAGCTGTAATACGCGTGACATTATAGTGCAGGCGTGGCCAACTCCAGTCCTCAAGGGCCACCAACAGGCCAGGTTTTCAGGATATCCCTGCTTCAGCACAGGTGACTCAGTCAGGATAACTGTGCTGAAGCAGGGATATCTTGAAAACCTGACCTGTTGGTGACCCTTGAGGACTGGAGTTGGCCACCCCTGTAATAGTATATTGAAATATACGTACAGTAGGTAGCAAAGTTTTAATCACTGCCTATGCAAATAGTTGCATGAACCCAACTTATATCAATAAAAACTAATGCTATCGCTCCCTTGTCCTACATTAACATATAGACTTATTATTAACACGTTGATTACTTTCATTAAACCTACACATACCCCTGATGGTTTCCAGCTGATATGTTTGTTGTTTATCAAGAGGAAGGGGTGACAATGAATTGATACCACTGGTGTCATATACTAACATAAGGCTGAAACAAGACTACATTGTTTTCTTCCTATTTATTCTACAAGCTCCCCCCCCCCCCCGTTTTAATGATGGCTTATTTACTGTACTGACGGTGAATTAAATTAATTTGAAACGGGTTTTGTTTGCCGATTTTAAACTTGTTCCTCTCTGGCAGTAAAAATAACAAACAAACATGGAAACGTCTGTCTTAATGGCATCGTAACTCTTCTTTATTATGTATGTATATCTTTATTTATATAGCACTCACAGTGTACTTAGCGCTTTACAAAAGAGACAGTACATGGGATTATTATACAATCAGTGCAACAACCAAAATCAGCCAACAGGAAAGGAAATTCCTGCCCCGGAGAGTTTACAATCTAAGTGATTGTAAAAAAATCTGTACTTAATATAATTTACTTTACTGAACTGTACATATGGGTATCTTGTAGTTATATTAACTATGTACATTGTACGACAACAGAGGAGGATCTCAACAGATGCATAAAAAAACCCTCTTTGTATACAGTTAAAGCCGTCGGTGATATAACAGTGTGGTCTAAAAAATCATGGAAATATCACCAGTTAATCTACGAAGCAGTTAATCCCAAATCCCCAGCAATTTGCATGATTTTGATTTGTTTATGATGGCAATTCTGTGTTAATTTAATACGTTATCTAGTAAACTTGTAGCAGATTTTAGGGTAATTCAACAATTTAATTCATCTCTGTCGCTTTTTCTAGTAAATCAATTGTTTTTCAGGGTACACCGCAAACCGACAATGATTTGACAAAATAGTGTTTTATTTTAACACAAGTTCATTAAATGTAATAGGGGATACAAGGCAAAAGTGGTGGAAAATATTGCTCCAGATGTATCAAAGTAAAAAAAATCCTATTTATTACCATTGGATTTGTTACTTTTGATACATAGGGTCAATAGCTCTCTAATTAAACAAGTCAACGCTGCCACATTGGCACATATTCATCAAGGCGAACGTAGAGCATTTGTGGGGAAAAAATCTGCACTTGTATCAAAGAATAAAAGTCCCATTGAAATCAATAGGGGTTTTTTTTCTTTTATACTGTAAATGTGGAGCAGTGTTTTTGCCCCAAAATTGCTCTGCTTTTGCCTTGATGCAAATACCCTATTGTGTTTATCAAACCCTAAAAGACAAGGAAGACACATTGATGTAAACCCAGTAAAACTGCCACTGGCACTTTGAGGGCTGAAAGGATCCAGATGTCTTGAGGAAAGTCCGACCGTGGGAACAAACCATTGACCACAGTAATCAAAAATATTTTTCATAAAAGTCCACGAGGGTGCTGGTTCCCTGTATATATACATTTATCAAACCAGTCCAGTTGCGAAACTGGAACGAAACAAACCTACTTTTCATCACTAATCAACACTCACAAGTCTAACCCATGTAGACTCTTCTCTGTCTCTGACTCTCTACTCAGACCACTGTCTATTACCTGTATTTCTTCCTTTATTTCACCTGAGGACTTTGTTGACTATTTCAAGACAAAGGTGGATTCCATTTGTTAAGACATCCCCTTTGTATCCTCTTCATATTCTACACCACTTCCTCTTGCCTTTCTCAACTCCCTTTTCTCTGTTAGAGAACGTGTCGCTGCTGATCTCCTCTTCTCCCTCCACCACCTGCCCTCTTGACCCCTTCCCTCCCATCTCCTCAAACCTCTTGCTCCTACTCCAATCCCCACACTAACATATTTTCAGCTCCTCCCTCTACTCTGGTACCTTTCCCACCCCATTCAAGCATGCAACAACTATACCCTTACTCAAAAACAACAAGCTTGACCGTACCTGTCTTTCTAACTATCGCCCTGTCTACCTCCTGCCTTTTGCCTAATCTCCTTGAATGCCTTGAATTCTCTCACTTGCTCCGTTTTCTTACCACTTACTCTCTCCTAGACCCTTTGCAATCTGGCTTCCGCACTGCTCACTCCACTGAAACAGCCCTCACCAAAATAACTCTTCTAAATCTGTCTCCGCTCCTCTCCTGCTGAAATCCCTCCCCTGACTTCCAATCACATACAAAATTCTTGTTCTCACTTTTAAGGCCAAACACTCTTCTGCCCCTCCTTACATCTCAGCCCTAATTTCTTGCTATACACCTTCCTAACTCTTGGGTTCTGCTCAAGGATGTCTTCTGTCTATCCCTTTTGTATCTAAAGCACTACCCCACCTAAAACCTCTCTCACTCACTGCCCCACACCTCTGGAATGTTGTTCCCCTCAATATACGCCTGGCATTCTCTCTCCACCTTCAGGACCTTCCTTAAAACACATGAAGTATATGGGTAACTCCGCTGGCTGATACTAAACATCTCGGATGTGCTGACCGTGGCCCCTTGCAGACGCACTGAATATAACACCCTCCTACTGTCGCTGTAAGTTTTCCCCACTTACCACTTAGATTGTTAGCTCTTCTGGGCAGGGATTCCATTTCCAATTGTTACTTTTATGTCTGAAGCACTTATTCCCACTGTGTTATATTATTATGTCACGTGTATTACTGCTGTGAAGCGCTATGTACCTGGATGGTGCTATGCAGTATAAAGATATACATACATACATAAACTTGAGCAAACAAGAAGCACCATATTTATCAAGGGAAAATAAACAATTGGATTTATTCTCTTTGCTAAATCTGTTTTGCTGTTTTTCTGCACCAATAATTCTTTTTTTTTCCCGTCCAATAGAATTGACTTATTTCAGAAAATGTGATGATATTTTATTGCACTTTATATAAATAGTCCTTCAAATCTTCATCTACAAGTTGTTTTTGTTTTAAAAAAATCTCACTGCAAGTTATAACTGGGAAATAACTCAAAGGTGCAGTTCAAACATGCTTAGAATAGTGAGTGGACAATGAGGAGCTGTCCATGGTACTGTAGTGAGACAGTGTACTGAGGTAACATACAAAGGAGGAGCTGTCCATGGTACTGTGCAGTGGGACAGTGTAGTGAGGTAACATACAAAGGAGGAGCTGTCCATGGTACTGTGTAGTGAGACAGTGTAGTGAGGTAACATTCAATGGAGGAACTGTCCATGGTACTGTGAAGTGAGTTAACATTCAATGCAATCCTCTATAGATAAGATAGATGATATACAGATGCTATTCTAATTCTATCCTCATACAGATGTGGCAGGAATTATTACCCCCGTTAAAGCACAAAATAATGTGTTAAATAACGTGCATCCTTAACCATTCCTTTCAGTAGCACACTGCTAAATAACGTGTCAGTGTTAGCGCGACGCATTGCGTTAACAGCTGCAATATCGTCTGCTACATCTTTACGTCTGTGGCTCGCCATTTCCAAGAATCAAAAACCCAGCTGTGTGTTTTGTGTTCATTAATACTGCGGTATCACAGTCTTCTCCATGTAGGGAAAAGGTGCTGATATATATATTATATATTAAACATGCACATATATGGTGAATTATATTTATTAGTCTTCTCTAAACATTATTTAGATATACTGTAATCTTGATGCATCAGTAAACTGAACAAATTAAGCTTTATGACAGGGGTCCCATATTCAGTCCTCAAGAGCCACCAACAGGCCGACTTTCATGGATATCCCTGCTTAGCACAGGTGGCTCAATCAGTGGCTCAGTCAAAGACTGAGCCACCTGTGCTGAAGCAGGCATACCCTTTAATATGTGCATCAATACAATCCACACAGTGATAAGTAATTAGCTAAATTGCCGATCGATCCGTTCTCCTGTAATTGATTGGCAATCATTTGGCTCGGGGGTTCACTAAATGGCTGTCAGTGCAGCAGAATAGGACCAACGATGCAAAGTTCTGTGGGGAAGATCATGTGATCAGGCAGTCACTA